>NW_026267291.1:99076-107714 GCF_000697945.3 Frankliniella occidentalis | reverse complement strand
AATCTAGAACACAACACATACACTGACTTTAAAAATGATGATGAACCACAGTCCCATACCACCTAGTAATACGACTATCCGAAACTCCAATGTCGCACTGAGAAAAATGTTTGGTCACTGCGATAAAAACTTTGGTTGTCACGACCAAACAGTTTAGTCGCTATAGGTTTGACTGAACATTTTGGTTATACTAACAGAAGCGTTTTAGTCACTTTACTTTAGTCAGTCCGTCAAAAATTTCCTACGAAAGGGACAAAGACGTCTAGTTCTCATCTTTAATTGCACTGCTTTGATACTGATAAAGGAGTTTAGTCGCTGCATCAAAACACTTTTACTGCTTTTGGTGACAAGTTTTGGAAAAAGTAGCTCAGTTTTCTCCCTTTTCCGAGTTTCCAGAAACTCAGTCCATCCCCCCGGGCCCCTGATCGACTACAGAGGCACCGCGCTGAGGAAACTGGTTACGCTCCGACCGGGGATCGAACCCCTGCCGGACCCGGCTTACTGTCCAGCCGCCAGGCACGGAGCCACTTTTTTTTTTTTTAAACACATTTATTAAAATCTTTGTAACAGAGCAAACAAATAACATAACAAGAAGATTTTAACAAATCAAAAAAGACATTTAGGACAATGTAGAATTGTAAGTACAATGTTTCAGGTGAGTACTGCTTGTTTTTGATTTAACAATTCTAAAGAAGAACAGGTTGCTGTTATTGACAGTGATACATTTGGTTGTGAGTGCGTCTTAGGTAAGTGCAGGTATGTTAATTCTATTTTTTATTTTTTTTTTTTAACAATTCAATGATTTTGCTTTTGACAATACTGTGTGCATTTGAATTTTTACAGGTTTTGGTTGGTGCCGTTAAGTTTATTTCACATAGTGCCGCCGCTATCTCTCTCCGTCCTCTCTCTCGCTCCCCCTCTCCCTGCCGGCCCGGTGACCTTGGCCTTGGCCTAGTGCTGGCCCCCTCTCCCCTCCTCCTCTCTGGCTGCTCGCTGCGCTCAGCTGGCGCAGTCTCTCTCACTCGCTCCCCCTCTCCCCGCCCGCCTGCTGACCTTGGCCTTGGCCGGTGCCAGTCCCCTCTCTCCTCCTCCTTCCCCCTCCCGCTACGACTACTGTACTAGTACAGTAGGCGGCTCTCGCCGCTCGGGGGTCGGGCGTAAGCCGTTAACTGCGCTCACGCCCTGCTACGGTTGCGCCCGCGCGCGATGCGCACCGCCGGTCAGCACTGTCAGTGGCCCCCCTCCGGCCCGCAGACCCGGGGACTTGGCAGCGCCGCGCAGCGCCTGCCGCCCCTCGCCACGGTGGAAAAGGCTTGGCCCGTGCTCTTCCTGGGGGTCGGCGAAGACGCCGCGGGGTGAACTGCCGGCGACGCGCCGCGCCCTGGCCCGCGAGGAGCCGCGGAGCCGAGGGCGCGTCCGTAGATGATGTACTACAGTGACTGCATCGCCACTTGCAGGCCGGGCTGGCCGTGCAGCATGGCGCGGTCCTTGACATCCTTCATGGAGGTGAGGAAGTCGCTCAGCCGGACGTTCTGCTGCGAGGCCAAGGTGTTCACCATCGTTCCTAGAAGAATGATGGCCGCGTCTCGGCAGCCGTGTGACGGGGCGGTGAAATCAGGACGGGTGACGATGCTCGCCGGCGGGGCGGGCGTGCCTAACAGCACGGACAGCTTGGTGGAGACCCATGTCCAGATTGCCTGTCGTTCGCGCCCGCAGTCCAGAAGGTGGTGAAACTGGTCGTCGTCTCGGTCGCAGCGTGGGCAGCGAGGCGAGTCGACCCAGCGGATGTCGGCGAGCCGTGTGCGGGTGGGAAGCACGTCGTGCACAGTGCGGAACCAGGCCGCCCTCGCGCCCGCAGGTAGCAGCGGAGAGTGCACGTGGCGCCACACCCGCGGCCAGTCCGTGGCCTCGTGATGCCGCTGGACGCGGGGCGTGGTGATGACGTCCGCCAGGACCGCCGTGTGGATGGCCCGGCTCAGGTCTTTGCCGGTCAGGTCCGGGGGCGCCTTGCCGTCTGCGGTGATCTCTCTGACCTGGTCGAAGTACCTCACCGGCGCAGGCAGGCTGGAACCCGGGGGGTGCATCTCCTGGAGGATGCGCAGCCACCCGCCACTGATGGAGTGCGGCAGTGCCCGCTCCGACGTCAGCCACCTCGCTGCATACATGGCCCTGGACTTGTGCAGCGGGTCATGCAGCCCGAGGCCCCCGAGCGCCTTGGGCAGGATCATGACGTCGAAGGGGACTCTCAAAATCTCACCCGCCCAGAGAAATCTCCCCAGCGCCTTCCTGATGTCCTTGATGACGTAGATGGGGATCGGGATCACCTGCGCAAGATGCCATAAAAGTGACATGGCGTAGGTGTTAGCATACTCTACCCGCTGAACAACGTTGAAGGCGCGGAGGCGGGCGTCCGCGAGGGTGGCTCTGAGGGCTCCGACGCGGGTCGTCCAGTTGGCGGCGGCCATTTTGGGCACCGAGGCTGTGTACACGATGCCTAGTACCTTGACCTCCTTCACGTAGGTGTAGGTGAAAGGCATCACGACGCTCGTGCTCCAGGCTCCAAGTGGCAGCGCCTTCGATTTTGTTGGGTTGACCTTCAGCCCCGTCTCCTCTCCGAAATGCTGCAGTGCGTCCACTAAAGTGACGGCATCGTCCGGCTTCTCCAGCACAGCCACCACGTCGTCTACGTATCCTGAGGCTGCGAGGCACGGTTCCGTGTCCCCACCCGCCACGTCCGGGATGCTAACGCCCCTCAGCCTGGAAGCAAGAACTTTTATGAGCACATACATGACCGTGTTGAAGATGATCATGCTCAGCGGGCAGCCCTGCCGCACTCCGCGCCCGAGAACGAAGGGGTCCGTCAGTCGCCCGTTGATTCTGACCCGTGTCGTCGCCCCCTTGTACATGGACTTGACCAGAATGATGAAGTGTTCGCTAACGCCCTGCCTTCTTAATATTTTCCAGATTGCTGAGTGGTCCACATTATTAAACGCCCCGGCTATGTCGAGCGCAACCAGGCACGCCCCCACCTTCGTCCTTGGCTGCCGATTGGCCAGGTCGACCACCGCGATGGTGTCCTGGATGTCCACGAGCGCAGCGTGCATGGTTCTGCCGCTGCCTGTCTTCACTTGCAAGGGGTGCAGCAGCTTGTCCTGGAGCCGCTCAAGGCGCCTCGCCAGGACCCGCGACAAGATCTTCCCGTCCACGTCCAGGAGTGTCACCGGCCGGAAGTCCTTCACCGTGACGGGCTCCTTCACCTTGGGGATGAGCACCATCACCCCCTTGGTGTGGCTGTCCGCCACCCGGCGCTGTTGAAGCATCGCATTGAAGACTTCTAACATGTCCTTACCCAGGATACTCCACGCTACCAGGTACAGTTCGGCCGTCAGCCCGTCCTCGCCGGGGCTCTTGCTGCGCGGGCAGGCTCTGATCGCCTCCAGCAGCTCGGTTTCGGTGATCTCGGCGAGGAGGTGCTCATTGTCCTCGTCGGTCACGACTGGTGCCTCGATGGTGGCGTCCAGGAACGGGGTCGGCTTGTTCTCCTCGCCGTCCGGCCCCCGGAGCAGCTCCTGAAAGTACTCCCTGATGTGGGCGTCGATGGCCTCCGGCTGCGTAAGCACCTGCCCCTCCGCGTCCCGCAGGCTCTCGATGGTGTTGGCCTCGGTACGGCGGATACCAGCAGCGACGTGGTGGATGGACATCTGCTCGTCCTGGCACAGGGTGTCGCACTTGGCGCGCGCCGCGACGCCGAGTAGACGCCTCCGCATCAAGGTCATGATGCGCGCCCTGAAGTAGGCCTCGCTCTCGGCATCTGCGTCGGCCTGGCTGCCTGCCCTCCCGGCGTACAACTCTGCTAGACAGTCGTGGTAAAAGGTTATGAGTGTCTCATCATCTTTGCGTACCTCGCGGGTCCGGGCGGCACAGAAGGACCTTAGCCTCCCCTTCCCCTCCCCCCACCACTGCACGACATCCGCAAACTTGCTCTTCTTTTGCTTCCAGCCCTCCCAGACGGCGCCCAGGCGGGGCAGAAAGTCCTGGCTGCAAAGGACGACGGGGTCGAGTTTCCACTGCCCCCCGCAGGGCCGAGAGGGCGCGGGGGCGCGGGGCACAGGCAGCTCCATTTCCACACAGAGGGCGAGGTGGTCGCTCACCGCGGTGGGGAAGAGGCGCGCACTCTGGAGTCCCGGGGCAAGCGCCTGGCTCACGTATACCCTGTCGAGACGGGAGCAGCAAACATTAGACAGGTAAGTATAACCTTGCTCGTTAGGCCGCAGCCGAACCCAGGCGTCCTCCAGTCTGAGTGACGTCACGACGTTTCGCAGGATCGCGCACGGCGCCGCTGACCCTGTTGTGTCTTCGGCGCGGATCACCGCGTTGAAGTCACCAGCAACGACGACTCTTTCCCGCGCGTCAGCAAGCAGAATCGCCAGGTCCTCGAGGAAGAACTTCACTCGCTCCTGTCGGCCCTGTGACCCAGCCGGGGCGTACACGTTGATGACAGTGACGGTGCCGACCGTGACCGCGATGGCGCGCCCACTTGGCAGGCGCCTCTCCTCCCTGATGTGCAGCGCATCCCGGATGAGCACGGCCGTGCCGCGCCCCGCCGGCCCCACGTTCATGACCTCCCGAAAGCCGCGTACGCCGATGTGTGGCGCGCGGACCTCCTGCAGGCAGACGATGTCCGCTTGAGATTTTTCTACCAGGTGACGCACCGCCTCTAGTTTGTCCTGAGCTGAAACAGTGCACATGTTCAAGGAGAGAATAGTAAATGATGTGTTATCCATTTTTGTTTAGTTTTTGTTGCCTTTTGTTTTTCTATCCTTATTCTCCTTCCCCACCGCGGCCCTGGTAGCTTTTGTCAGCGACTCGGCGTTAATTTTCGCATTCCCATGAACCATCCGCGCCAGCTTTCCTTTTCCCTGTTGTTGCTGCGATAGCGGCTTAACGATGCCTCCAAGTCCACTGCTTCGTAGGCTTGTCCCGCTCCCACTCCTTGTGCGCGTCGCCACCCCCGCGCCCCCTTTCCCCTCCGGCTCCACGTCCCCAAAATCAACCATCACGTACTCTGACGTTGGAGTGGGCGCGCCTGACGTGCAAACGGCCTCTTCAGCGGTTTCAACATCCCCATTTACACTTTCGTCCATCTTCTCCTCGTTCCCACTGGCCATCAGCAGATTGTAACGGTTGGGGCTAACAGGTATGGGGTTTGTGTGCGCTGGCGCGACCTCACCTGGGCACGCAATGAGTCCCTTGGAGAACACGTCCAGGGATAGTTCTGGCGGAAAGCCAATCGGGGTGGCTGGGGGTGGGGGTGGGGAGTTCGCCGCGTCGAACAGTGATTTCGTCGCGGGAGCCGCCTCCCTCTCCGCCTCGCCGTTGAAAGTACTCACGGGGCTCATCACCTTCCTTTTCTTGCTTGTTTCCTGGCTTAGGCAGTCGCGGGGCTCCAACGTCGCGTCGTCTGCTGGGCCGCTCTGGTCTGGCAGTCGTGCTTCTCCCTGGCCCTTCACCTGGACGTACGGTAGCGCACCGCTGCCGCTCGAGTGCTCTCCCTGCGCCAAGACGCCGCTGCCACTCGAGTGCCCTGCCTGTGCCAAGTCGCCGCTGCCGCTCGAGTGCTCTTCCTGCGCCAAGTCGCTGGGTTCCTCGGCGAGCGGGGCATCGCCGGCGCCGGCCGTCCCATAACCTCCCTGTGCATCAAATTCAGAGGGGTCCACATCCAAAACATCCAGTTCAGTAGCAATATCAGCACCTTTCAGAGCCTGGCTAAAAGACCGAGGCTTTCCCTTTTCTGGGCAGGATTTCCGCAAGTGGCCCGTTTTCCCACAGATCATACAAGTGGGGGGCTGCCCTGCATACAGGACCAACGCCCTGTGACCTCCTATCGTAACATAGGACGGAATGTGCTTCCGCAGTTCAATTCTCAATCTCCTTATGCCATTTCTAACTTTAAATTCATGACTATCATCAAACATTTCATCCTGGACCAATCCAATTACGTTGCCGTACTCGGCCATCGCCATTCGCACATTCAAATTTTCCACTTCGAAGGGCAGCCTAAAGACTCTTACTAACCTCGAGCCGATTCCCCCCGTACTTGCAGCGGTTACCTCCGACGTCTCTCCATTAGCATGCTCGAAAGTAAACGGGCTATCATTCACGACGTCGAAGCAAAGCGCCGGATCTGAGAGTTTGACGAAAACTTTCTTCAACGGTGCGTCGACCTGAATTCCCACGATGACATCTTCCCTCAGAAAGAGAACGTTCTTCAAAAACTTGTGTACCTTCAAGGAGGTGATCGGTGGAGCCCCCTGTTAAAAGGAGAGCACGACAGTATTCTTCCGTTGTGCCATAGTAGGCACCTAACCTCCAAATATTTGGGTCTCCGCCCGAGACGGCGGCGGCGGCCGCGCGCCCCGATGGTAGAACGCACGGCAGCACAGCAAAGCAGCGGCACAAACAGCACAGTCGTAGGAACGGGCAAGCCCGAACCATAACAAAGGACGCCGGTCCAAAACAAGCCACTCGGTTTTCGTTGCGCGTCAGAGCGATCAGGCTCGCCCTCAGCCTTGCGTCCTTGCCCGGCCGATGCTCGGGTTAGACTGATCTACTACTACTGAGCTACTACGACAGGTGGGGGAGCCGGCTGTCGCAACCGAGCTCGTTCGGCTGGAGGTGACTTGGCATCTCGGCGGTCATCCTACCAGACAGTTTGGTCACAGCGACCAGAGAGTTTGGTCACAGCGACCAGAGATGTTTGGAGAGATCATTAAAACACGGTTTTGCCAAGGGTTTCGTACATAAGCATTGAAGGCATTCGGGTACTTCGACTAAACAAAGCACAACGGCAGTATTAAAAATTTTAGACGCTCAGTCAAAACAGCTTGTTAGTTCCAATTGAAGAGTCCTATCATCACAGCTCAGGGGGCAGACTGGACGCAATTTGGTTGCAGCGTACAAATCATTTTTCTCCGTGCGAAACTCAACTTAAATCGTTAAATTTACCTGAGATGAATATATAAAATCGTTGTGCATGGTGCCTACAAACAGAAAATATGACGGAAAAATCAAAAGAGATACAGAAAGAGACTAAAGTTTCAGAGAATCGAGAAAGATTGGGAAACTTACTGAGCCTTTGAAGAGGTTAAACTTCCCGATTTCAGATATAAATTGCGATTTAACTTTACATCACGGGAAAATTTAACAAATTTTGGACAAAAATATCTTAAAATTAAACCTCGAACTCGATTTGGTCTTTAAAAATGCCTCAAACCACAAAGAAGAAGCAAAAACACTGATCCGCGCCCTTTCACCAGCAGCTTTTTGCTTTGTTGTGAGACCGCGCTACGCTCTGCCACGCGGCGGCCTTCTTGTTCTTCTTGTTCTTCTTACGGGGCAAGGTGCTCATACCCGCTCCATGTCGGCACAGCGTCAGATTGTACGCACCCTCTGCCAATTAGCAATTTGTTCCTGCGTTAAACTACTCTCCATAACATTCTCTTCTTCATCGTATTCATCAGAACCATAGCCAGCAATAGTCCGTATCAAAAAAAAAAAAAAAAAGTCATTGAGGTGGCACCCTCTAAATATCGTATGGAACTTGTGAAGTCACTGTGCAAAACCTGCGAGCCACCAGACAACGATTTCCCAGCCCGGATTGCATTTGAAGTTGGGAACTCGAAACGGCCGCGAGAGGGACCACCATGCTGATCCCCAGCTGCGCTCTGCTGGTGTGCCTAGGAACGACGGGCACGGGTCAGGTGAGACCCTATGAACCCTACTTCTCAACAACCGAGGTGAATCCAGGGACAGCCCATGTTACGTTTGACGGAACAAGTTGGCAGTTTCGAATGTTTTTATTTACCGGACATCAGGGGTGCCCCATACTAAGAGAAAAACAGTCAGAAGCGTAGCTGACGCGATTGTAGTGAAAATTCAAATTGTTTCGAAAACGCCTGTCAGCTAGACCAAAACCAATACAGACGTGTAATGTGGGTGGCCTAACTGACATCGCCACAGGCGCAAATACCCCTTTTTTACACAACTCCTATCGGACCTCTAGCGCTACCTGGTGTTCAGAACGGTTTTGGTCTGGGCATGGTAAATCCCTAATACCTTCAAAGAAATAACATCGGCTCATGGACACATTTGAAAAACACGGTCTCATCGTCAGCATATACAGTTTCATACTGATCGACCAACTTTTCACACCTGTGGGACATGACAACTTCACCATGTGAATGGTAAGGTTAATAAGAAAAAAGGTCAAACTCCTTCTTGTTGCTGTTGTTGTTGCAAGCCAAATGCCGACCAATCACAACGCTTGGCAGATTTAACAATGTGACCAACATATCAAATGAAACAATGTACTTTTAAAATGGCGTTCTACTAAAATTTATATGTACCAAATTTTTTTAAAAGTGTCCGTTCTCGGGTTTATTCCTTTCTCTTGAACTTAGGTTCTGGAATTATAATTATTGAAAGAAAAATTATGGAACAATAAAAGTGAATGTTACCGACCGTGATTTGGAGAATTGCTATGCTGCTTGGCCTGTTCACCTGTTTCTGAGGTGGAGCTAGGCTCGGTTCCGGGCTTAGTTTGGTTTCAGTTCGTAGAGCTCGACCAATAATAAAAATA
>NW_026267291.1:90442-92313 GCF_000697945.3 Frankliniella occidentalis | reverse complement strand
GATCGAATGATGTAGCAGGCCTTCGGCCCGCTTAAACCCGTCGTCTTTAAGTTTGCCCCAAAGACTCGAGAAAGGGATGTAACGGTGAAGCACCGCGACTACAACCCACCCTTCTGCTTAGAAAACGTGTTTTGGGGGTGGGGGGGAGAGTTTCCTTTCTATTTTGCGGTTTTTAGGCCTTTTTCTACAACTTATTGTTCACTATGGCAATTTTTAGCTTATTTTCGTCAAAAAAGACCATCTAGCGCCTAAACGGTTAGAGATAGAGCCAAACGGACGAAATTTTCGCCCAAAGGGCTCTACTTTGACGAGTTACCCCTTAGAAGAACATAAAAAAAAAATTACTTTTTGGGAGAGTTTTTGAACCTTGGATACCCCTATTCACACCCTTAGGGGTGGTTGCCAGGATTTGCCGTAGGCGTTTCGTTCTCTAGGAGTGCACCTTAAGATACCCTGAAAATTTCAAGTCTCTAGCACATCTCCTTCTAGTGGAACAGACAGACAGACACACAGACACACAGACACACAGACACACAGACAGACACACACGAGGTCGTTTGCATAAGCCCGCTGGATAGCTTTTTCAAAGCAGAAGGGCGGGCTAAAAACAGTACACAAGTTCAAATACTAAAACTCAAATTTAATTAATAAAAAACCTTATAGGAACATATACTGGAACTTTGATTTATGAGAGAGTAATTCTGGTTAAGATACGTAGAACAGTATCTATTGTCATAGTAATTGAAACTTTAGGAAATAAAAATGCTAGTCTGAAGGTGGAGGTGGAGTCTTTGACTTCTTAGGCTGCAACAAGCATGTTCTGAATTAAAATAAAATTCTTGAAAACTTGAAAGATTTTTGCAATAAGTAAGCCTTTAAGTATTTTAGTTTACTAACCTTGTAGGTTCTAGTTACATCATACATCTTGGCGCCTATCCATTGCAAGGCTTTAGATTGTACGAGCTATATGTACGCCAGACCACCTCTCGCGTAACAGGCTTCGCGATATCTCACGAAACACTGTTACGCGAACATATAGCTAGGCCTGCGGCGCTGACACCCGAGACGAGTTAAGGGGAGGGTATAGGGGAACAGGGCCTGCCGGGCCCAAAATTTGACATACTCGAACCATTTGTCGGGGTCTTCTCACTGTAAAATTGGGGCATGGAACTTCTGCTGTTCGGTAACGGTTTTCATTAAAAATCGAATTTTGTCAGATTGTTATGTAAAAATCAACGTTTTAGTGGTAGTAGGTAATCCAGGGACCCTTAAACCCAAAAGAGGGTGTGGTTCGACCCGTAACGTGTGGTCTAAGTATTACTCCCCTTACAATTCTGAGACATGAAGCCTTTTTTACGATTTCATAGACCATTTTGTCTTTTTCACATTGTTTTCGCCAAGAAATGCGCTATAGCGTCGAAACGGTACAAGATAGAGCAGAACGGACAAAAGTTTCGTCCAAAAGATTCTACTTTCACGAGTTAACCCTTAAAAGCCCATAAAAAAATATTTGAAAAAAACATTTTGCGACCTGTGGTTTTTGATATTTTTAAAGTCAATTTTTGAGCTACAATGCTCATCTTTGAACTCGATCTGTCTTTTTATAGTACAAAACGACCCTGAAAATCCCAGGTCGCTATCTCAATTCTTTTTCGAGTTATCGTGCGGACAGACGGACAAACAGACAAACAGAATGAAACTTTTCCGGTCAGTGCAGTTATGGGCTTCGCTAATCGCTCAGCCACAATTGTGTCAATTTCACCCTTAGATAGGTTCCTTGCACGGAGTTTCCTTCTCAGCATACCCATAAAAATAGATAGACATAAATCATAACTAGCTATATGTACGCCAGACCACGTCTCGCGTAACAG
>NW_026267291.1:88048-90143 GCF_000697945.3 Frankliniella occidentalis | reverse complement strand
TTACCCCTTAAGAACCCATAAAAAAATATTTGATAAAAATCCATTTTGCGACCTGAAGTTTTTGATTTTTTAAACAACCAAATTTTGAGTAAGAATGCTCATCTTCGAACTCGATCTGTCTTTTGGTGATACAAAACGACCCTGAAAATCCCAGGTCACTATCTCAATTCTTTCTCGAGTTTTCGTGCGGACAGACATACAGACAAACAAACAGAATGAAACGTTTCCGGTCAGTGGAGTTATGGGCTTCGCTAATCGCTCAGCCAAAACTTGAAACGAGGTTTAACTTTTCACAGCATTATTAACTAGGTAGATGTACGCCAGACCACGTCTTGCGTAACAGGCTTTGCGATATCTCACGAAACACTGTTACGCTGCGACGCGCCTGGCATACATCTACCTAGGCCTGCGGCGCTGACACCCGAGTCGGGCAAAAGTCGTAACTAGGCATTCGGCCCAAAATGTCACAAATTTTGTTCCTCGGGGTTTTATTTTAACGAGTTACCCTACTGGAGACCAACAAATATCTGAGAACAAACATAGAAATGTTTTGCAGTCATTTTCACGTAGAAATCTCCCTCTGCTGCCTAAACAGTTGAAGATAGAGCCGAATGACGAAATTTTCGCCAGGGCTCTACTTTAGTGAGTTACCCCTTTGGAGATAGTAAAAAAATATTTTTAAAAAACGTCATTTTGGGGACTTGTGGTTCTTGATTTTTTACAAATCCAATTTTCGAGCTAGAATGCTCTTCTTCGGACTTGATCTGTCTTTTTATAGAACAAATCGACCCTGGAAATCCCAGGTCGCTATCTCAATTCGTTCTCGAGTTATCGTGCGGTCAAGCACACACACAGACACACAGACAGACAGACGCAAAACTTTTTGATCATCACTGGAGGAATAGGCTTCGCTATCGCTCAGCCAAAAATACCTGTCTGAAGAATCACATTTTGTGCTTTGCAGGTTGCCTACCCACCCCTACACAGGGACCCCCGTAGGTCCAAAAATTGCATCAAGTGTCAAGGAAATCGAAAATAAGTAGTTGTGTACTCAAAACCGCAGTCTTTTAACAGCTAAAACGGCAAAATAGTACCTAGGGGTCAAAATGACCCCTCTGGTAGATCTAGGTATGTGAAAATCCCGGTAGTTCTAGTGTTACAAGATACATATCTATTTTACGTCGTCTCGGTTAAGGAATTCTTTACAATGGAGAGGATTTTTGACATTTTTTAAAAAATATCTGCAGTCGTTAACTCAATTGTTTGAGATGCTGCCAGGTTCTTTAGCTCAGCTATCTTTACACTAAGTTCTTGGCTGCTGAGCTTGGTAATTTCAGCCTTTCGTAGTAACTTCCTATAATTAGACTCTATATTCCCTTCATTTATTACATCTGTATCAAAGTCATAAAGGCATTAGTACTTCTCAACATACCAATGTAAAAAACGTGAGCTTTAACCTTTAACAGCTGTTGGTGATGCACAGTACCAAGAATATTTGAATAACTACAAAATTAGGACTAGCGAATACAAAACCTATGCCGACTCAATGTCAGCAATGTTCAATACACTCTGTAAACTCGGTATACAATACCAGTAGATAGAACAGTTTCAGTTTTGATAGAAAAAAAACCATTTGTTTTAAACTTTAAAAGTATCATGGTCAAATAAAATAATTAAAATAAGAAAATAAAATTAGGATTTCACAAACAATACGTTGGTGTTAAATAGCACCAGGAATATTTGAAAAATAACAAAATCACAACTAATAATACAAAATCTATGCTGAGAATTTCAAATTTTAACTAATCAATGTCATAAACACTTGGCATGTGTATTAGATACACTACGTCATGTACAGGTACTTGGACAACAGGGCATATCACAGACTCAATTGGCATAAATGTCTTCCCGTCCTCTTCTCTGGGTAGTAATTTTTGAAAGTGAGGAGCAAATTCAAAAGGAGGTGGTCGGAGTACCAAATTTTGCTTCACAAATAAGCCACATACATTACTTCCACTAGAATTCTTAAATCTCGGGTGAAACGGTTTGTATACAACTCACTAAGAAATTTTATTACAATTTATAGGCTTTTATA
>NW_026267291.1:83196-87998 GCF_000697945.3 Frankliniella occidentalis | reverse complement strand
GCCTGGCATACATCTACCTAGGCCTGCGGCGCTGACACCCGAGTCGGGCAAAAGGCAGAGTCGTAGATAGGACTTCGGCTCCAAGGACAAAAATTTTACCCCAGAATTTTATTTTGACGAGTTGTCCCACCAGACACCATCAAATATCTGAGAAACAACATTAAAATGGTTTGGGGTCATTTTCGTGTGGAAATCGCCCGCTGGAGACTAAACGGTAAGAGATAGAGCCAAACGAGCAAAATTTTGGTCCAAAGGGTTCTACTTTGACGAGTTACCTTTAAGAAAGATGTAAAGAAATTTTTTTTCTGAAAGATATGTTTTGGGCTTTTTCTTTATGATTTTTTTGCCACGTTAATTTTTGAGCCAGAGGGCTCAAAATCAATACAGTTCTTCCTTTTTATGATACAAAGCTACAATAAAAATAAGAGTGTCCTAGCTCGACCCGTTTTCGAGTTATCGTGCGTACAGACAGACAGACAGACGCGAAACTTTTTGATCATCACTGGAGTAATAGGCTTCGCTAATCGCTTAGCGAATTAGTAAAGTGAGGAACAAGGTGAAGAACGTCAGGAAACAGTTGCTTTTAATAACCCAAACGCTTAAAATGACAACTTGAAAAAACATGTAAACAATATCAAATTGATACCACCTACATATGTTATTCAAGTGTTTTTGGTGCGTTTGGGGTATGAAAAGTAACTGTTTCCGGCCTGTTCTTTACCTTAATCTTCACTTCAGGGGTGGAAAATCGGGATTGAATTAATCGAAACGGAGCAATACTGCATAGTTTCGTTCCATCGGAACTATTCCAAGAAACCAAACGAAAAGGAACGCAACTAAACAAAGAACAAAACCTCAGCGAACAATCACGGAAAAAAAAAGTTAGCTGCCAGAGCTAATACAGTCGGCTAATATGGCCTTGGTTCAGATTCTTATCTGATTTGGGCAAATAGTGCTCAGCTGCAGTAGCTAATTGCCGTGTTCTCTGCCGTAGGGTAGCCTATTTAGCTCCCACAGCTAACTCAACTCAGCCCTCCGAACGAAGCCGTGCTTCGTCATCATAGTCCTTTATCTTTAGTTTCCGTGGCGAAGGTAAATTTTCATGAAAAGGCAATAAAAATGCGCCATGGCGGAAAACGCTGGATTAGCATCCCTAGCGAATTTAGGTTCCATGCCCCAACAAATAGTTGTCATCTACAGCTACGACCGCGTCAGCCCGATTAACGCATAAATCATAGCTATAGCAAGTGTTGGATATGCTGTTTACGAGCTAGATTCATTGTCCAATTCACTGTGGGGTTCTGTGAAGGTGTCCCCACACGAGGCAACGCTAATGATAGCGCCTGCTTCGTGCTGGGTAGGCCAACCCGCTAAACAGCTGTGTCAAGAAGGTGGCCTGCTGGCCTGCCCACAACGCCCATTTGATGTGAGGAGGCCTTCAAAGTGAAAAGTAGAATAAAAATAGATAGCTAATAATGAAATAGATTTAATTATTATTTTTTTAACCATACAGGCATAATAAATGCCCATAAACTAGAAACATAGTAAATTAACAATAACAAAGTTGTCTTATGACAAAAATAACAGACATGAGTAGAACACAAATTTTTATAAGACATGTCTCAAAATGACAAATTTCTCTGAATTTATAGAAGAGCGTATGCTCAAAGGAAAAGGGTCATGAAGTTCATGTAGTTGAACAGAGGACCACAGATCCGTACATTCTATTTGAAAACCAAGAACAAGCTCTGAAAACCCTAGAGTGACACAACATGCAAAAACTAATGAAATTGTGTCATTACCAAAGAGAATGGACTCAACTATTCCAAATATCGGTCCATCAGAAGAAACTTTCAGAATTAATACCATTATTGGCCTATACAAAGAACCTTTAGCAACAACCCAAGAGGGAGACATACAAGCAGAATGACAAGATCTAATAGACTCAATAGAACCATGGAAATTCTGTTATTTGACATTTCAAGATCAAAGTATTTAGGAATACAGTTTTTCAGAAGATGCAGCATAACATAATGACAACAGCCCTCACTGATATCATGAACTGAATCTACAACAAAATTTGATGAAATGTGGAAAGAGGGCAACTTGTTGAAAACACTATCGTTTTTAAGACCAGTTAATGTATAATTATCTGTTGCCAGATTAGCATGGTAAGAGTCAAAGGTACGTAGAGTTTCAACACATTCAACAGTTTGAGTTTCTGTAACTAACTTGTGAGATTTACAAAACCTATAAAAGTAATTTGCAGTAAAACATTCAACAGACCCAGAAATGGAATTCAAACCTTAATTATCACCCAGTATCAAGACGGTTATAAAAAATATCCTCTTTTCCCCACTATTAGTTTTTACAGAAATGCCAACTTCTTCTAAAAGTTTTAACTGAGCAATGAGAGGAGCAAACACTTTGTCATCACCAAAATCAGTTCGGTACTTTGTTTCAAACAACAAAGCAAGGAAAATGTTCTCTACTTTGGCCTGACACTCAGGACGAAGACAAGCCAATGAGCAGTACACTGCACCTAGTTTCTTAGAATGAGAACCCAATGGGTTATTACATTGACAATCGTCATAAAATAGAAAGAGGGGGAAAACAATGTCATTGTCACTGTACCTTGAAGACTTCTCTTTCCATAAGTTGGCCTGCATAAAATTCTCCACTACAGGCGACGTTTTCAAAGAACAAACATACGACATAATATCATCCAAGGCGTTAGGAAGTTCCAAAAACTTTTGGAAAGTACGATCAAGAGGAACAATTTGTCCAGTACATATTTTCTTATCAAGTACAGTGCCCTTTCCAGCTTTAGTCTTACTCTCTTCTTCACCAATACAGTACGACTCAGGTGGGATGTAATCCCCATTTGCTAGAAAATACTTAAGCCGCAAGTGTTCTGTTGGAATGTGCGAAAAAGGACCAGATGCACCATTCAGTTTTAAAGTAACTACCTCACTCTGTTCATCACTAGCCCCACACTCTTTCAGTGTAGCTGTCACTTCACTTGAAAGATAAGGAATGATTTCATTAACAAACAAAGAATTCACATCTGTAATAATAGATTGCACATACTGCCTTGGTAGCTTAGGCAAAATATACAGCTTGCCAACAAAAATATCTGCCTCTTCCTCCAAAACATCAATAGAATGAAAAGAATTAGTATCAGAACTACTACTTAAGTCTGCAGAACACTCAACATGGTGAACATGTTCAGAGACATTTTTATCACAGTTAATGATCACATCAACTAAACTGCGTTTCGAATCAACCATTTTGGTTCGTAAGAGTAAAACATAGTTCCTTTCCTTTGATGACGTCATTGGAAGAACAAGACGTATCGGTCCCTCGGGGCAAGTGCCTACTGTGACCTGTCGCAATCGCGCGTGTGGGTTCTTTTGCGTCCGTGCTTCTACGTGCTTGTGTGTTTGTGCGTGCGCGCGCGAGTATCTGCGTGCGTGTGTGTGATCTGCGTGCGTGTGTGTGATCTGCGTGCGTGTGTGTGATCTGCGTGCGTGTGCGTGCATCTGCGCATGCACGTGACACGCACGGATCCGTGCACACACGTGACACGCACGCAACACGCACGCGACACGCACGCGACACGGACGCGACACGCACGCGACACGCACGCATCTGTCCACGCACGTGTACGCGTGTGTGCGTGCGTTCAAGCAGGCGCGTGTGCCTTGGGAAGAGGGTAGAGTATCGTGACGTCATACTGACGCCCCCCCCCCCCCCCGGGGTGAAAATTCCGATCGTAAATAGCTACGGCCGTAGATGGTCCGGCCGGACGTTCTCCGACCGTAATGTCTCCGCCCGTAAATTGGAACACTTTCCGGCAGTATTTCTGAGCTCCAACCGGAACGGGCTCCGGCCGTAAAGTCCTGTCCGTAAGTGGTTCCGACCGCAAGCGCCTTCGACCGTAAGCGCTTCCGACCGGTAGTGGACGTACGGCCAGATTAAGAAATCCGCCCGTATATACCTCCGGCCGGAAGAGCTCTGGCCGGAATAAGTAGTCCGTGCGATACTAGCAGTGATAGAGAGCTCACCGGTGGGCAGTGGCCGCGAGCTGCTGGCAGCCAGCAGCTAGCCAAGCCGGGCGGCAGGCAGCGTCAAAGAGCGTCTGCCTGGTTGCCGGGCCGGCTCGCGTGAGTACTCATAGTTTCTCACCGATGCATTTGAAATCCATGGTACTCACTCACCGTTGGGCTCTCTTGTCTCGCTGCAGCAGAGCGTTGCTGTCTGGTTGTCGCCGCGCACTGGCCGTTCAGCCGGCGGTACCAGAACGGCAGGTAAGCCAGTGCGAGCCGAAGCGCCTGCCGTCGTTTAGATAGGCAGCCACGCCAGCCCCCGTGCGAGGCTGTTGCCTACATCACAGGCGCCGTGCTGCTCTTCTGTAACGACCCCGCATTTTCTGGAGAGGCTCCTGTCCGCGCGATAAGGTAAAGAGTGGATTTTGGCCGGTACTCAAAAACCATTCAGTGCTCCGCTCTTCCCCGGGATGGTTCTAGAAGAACTAGTAAAAGTGATGGATCACTCACCAATATCAGCCATAATGCTTGCTGTATTGTGTCAGTCAAATTACTCATCCAAGTTGTGATGATACCCAGAGGGAAGTGATAACATAATTAAATGGAATCACTGTGGAAACAAATGGAAACAAGCAGGCCCGCCCTTCCGCCAAACGAAGTTGCCAGCTCCGCTTCGCTCCGCCGGCAACTCCGTTCGGCAGGGGCCGGGCCTGCTTGGCCTGCCGGCGGCGATGGTCGGGCCTACGGCCCGAC
>NW_026267291.1:73917-78241 GCF_000697945.3 Frankliniella occidentalis | reverse complement strand
TAATATTTGGTAAAACTTTATACAATTGTATACAGAGGCATGTATACGTTTTTATAAAATCTCATACAATGTATATACAATAAACGTGCCATATATAAAGCGACGTATATTAGAGCATCGTTGTACCTCACGCATGTATACAGCCACATACATGTGAATAAATGCCACCTTACCCTACATTAGAATGTATACAGGCACATACACTCATAGAGTGACTAGTAACGTTTCTGGGCACTCCCCTAAATGTAGGCAAAATGTGGTTGAGTTCTAAAATGCAGCATAACTTGTAAACGGCTACACATAGGGAAGTGAAACAACCACTATCGTGCTCAGGGCAAAAAGATGATTCGGACAACATACGTAATGAAAACGACAGGCAACCACTCAGGCCGCTTCTCCCGTGAGTAAATTGGAACGCTCAAGTATTTATTGTATACTATTTTATGAAAAGGTATACTGACAAAGTAATACAGTTTTACCAAATGTAATACAATTACCTTTATACAGCTTTATACAATTACTTGTATACCTCTGTATACAAACTTACTGTCAATGTTTTTTCACCCGGGATGTTACAACATCTTGAATAGAAAAGAATTCTCTTTGTTTGGTGAACACAACTGAGTCATTTGACAAACTTTTTGTGGTAGTTGAAGAAATAGTTTGGTATTCTGTGCCATTTATAAGTACTTTACCATAGCACAAAATTTTCTCTGCAGAAAGGTTTTTTCGGACGAAAGCATCTATTTCATCTTGTCTAGGCGGACGAGATGAGGAATTAGTCAACTACAGGCCAGTATGTGAACAATCTGTGATGAGTAAAATTATTGAAAGCTACATTGCCACCAAAGAAAGAGAATATGCAATTGAAAATAATTTCATTAGTCAGGAAAAGTATGCGTATCAGGAAAAGAAAGGCACAGAAACTTTGCTGTGCAACTTTGCTTCTCATGTCAACTCTGAATTGCACAAAGGAAAACATGTTCTATGTTTATTCATAGATTTCTCCAAAGCATTTGACACTGTCAATCATAAAATTCTTCTTGAAAAACTACATGCCATTGGAGTGAGGGGTGTTGTTCTGGACTAGTTCAAGAGTTATCTTTCATCAAGAAGGCTCACTGTACGCTACAAGGACGTTTACTCAGCCTTTAAAAAAATATCTCATGGGGTGCCACAAGATTCAGTGTTGGGACCGTTATTGTTCATCGTATTTATAAATGATATCTTCAAAATCTGTAAAATTTGTAAAATTTATATATATGCTGATGACATTGTACTGGTTTGTTCCCACTATTCCTTCAATGATGCTGTTAAAAACCTGCAAGATGACTTCAATGAGGTACTGAAATGGACCCATGACAACTGCCTGATTGTAAACTCTACAAAAACAATGTATGTTAAAAAACCTAACATTGCCACCTACAACCCTATAAAAATAAAGTGCCATGATTTCAGCTGCCTGCATATGACAGAAAATGACAACAACATAATGTTAAAACATACTGTGAACCTCTAGAAAATGTTAACAGCTTTGTATATCTTGGTGTAACTGTAGATGATACTTTCAGCTGGACCCTGCAAATCAAGAATTTATGCCATAAACTGAACAACATCAATGTAGTAATGTACAATTTAAAAATGAAACTTCCAACTTTTGTACTGAGAAGTGTGTATATGGCCTTGGTGTCGTGGTATGGGTGGCAGCACTGCTGTTGTCTGCATCGTCTACTATACAGCTTCCATAACCCGCCGACCGATGGCGCCACTGTCGCCTACCGAACCTTACTTGTTACCTTGGAACCAATAAAGATCCTCTTGCTACACTGACCACCACTGTGTTCGGACCTTGTCTTTTCATCGCTCCGCATCTCAACCTGGACCGCTCAGCCACGACTACCACATGGCGCAGCCGAATGGCGAACATTTTTTCTATGCTGGGAACCAGGAAGTTCGAAGGAAACTGAACTGGGTGAGTGACTAAAAAAAATCACGGATAATGTGCTACGTCAGCGGTGAACAAATTGTGTCGGAAAATTCTTGTTCAATCTAGAACTTTGAACCAATGAATCAAAACAGCAAAGTAGAGCTAATCAATTTACGATAAATTGCAAGTACGAATCAAAGTTGTTCACCGGCTGCTTGTTGCGTCACCCTAAAGGTCTATGTTGTTAACCCCTTGTGTATCACTGTTTCATGTGCTTGGCTGCGAGAGGTGCTGGAGGACACCCACAGCAAACCCACTCTATGGAAAGTGTACAATGACTCGCAATGAATGACTTAAATCGCTGGTGTCAACGCAGGGCCGAACTATGTAGTCCAGTTCACGACATGGAACCGCGGTGGGCCGCATGCCTCGTGGTCGCCAGTTTCAATGGGCGAGGGCCTGAGACCCTGCTCCCTGAACATGTTGTTTCTGTTCCGCAGCCTTACACTTGAGGCTAGCAGGCTGGTCTTTGACCAAAACGTGGTAACCTGTACCGCTTTGGCATGTGCTAGCAAGGCACTGCAGTGGTCCGAGTGGCCCCATGAAAGCGGTAAAAAGTACTGCTCCACCTAAGTGAATCACTGCGGATGCTCAATGAGTTTGGCTACTTTAGCAAGTCATTGCCCTTGTCGCCCTTGCAAGCCCTGAGAAATCAGATTGCGTTAACAGTGTTGTTTTGACAACTGAATGCTGAAGCATACCTGAGGCGTTTGTCCTTGTTTGTTCGCAATAAATAGAAAATTTATTTGCGCAACATTTGTACATTTTCAATGCTACCCTGAAGTTGTATTCCTTTATGCCTAAAACTGAGGGTATTGCCTATTTGGACAGCTGTGTCATGCATAACACTAGTGCAAAGCCATATACCACTTGACATTCAAAACTGGATTGAATCTGTCTCATTCTGAAATTCTGAGAATGTTACTCATTTGCAGTACTAGGCCTAGTGTATGAAAACTCAAAATTGAACGGAAACTGGACAAATAGACTGCAGTACAGTTCAGTGCATACATGAAACCGTCCAAAGTATCACATTGATATCATATTGATAAGGCACCCTACAATGAACTGAGTTGGCACAGGATATAACTCAACAAATTAGTACCACAATGGACCCAAGTGAGTGGAGTGTGGCACACAAGTCTAGACTGATCACCTAGCTTTTGTTGTGCTTCTACACTGCCGGTCCCAATCCAAAACAGACATGCAAAGATGTCCCCACTGTACAAAAAAAAAAAAGTGAGGTACTCTCAATCTGCAACATAACAAGCCGAGCGCAGTGGAAGTAAGCCGAAAGGCAGTTATGTTGTCAGAAAACAGTCCCCCCACCCCCACACCTCTTGGTACAAAGACCGAGGTAGTGCTGGTTGAAAACCCGAAGCAGTTCTCACTGTCAGTCATGTAGGGGTGGAATTCACAACCCGGAGGGCATGGGCTTATCACATTCAATCCTACCTACTGTGTTTGGTTTTGGTGTTTTTCAAACCCCTCTGTCTCCCTGTGAGGACAAAAACTGGAAAGCGATTTGGAGTGAAGATGGTACGACACCACAGGGTGCACAAATAAATAATCCCCGAATCGATTGAAAGAGAGATTTGCACATCTTAGTTTGTTTTTTTTTTTAAGAAAAAGAAAAGCAGGTTGTAGATTGTATCTTCACATTACAAATGGTGACATGCTCGAACAGAACAGAGCAAGATTTACATCTGATTCGTGGGGAAAACAAAAACACTAGTGGAGTACCAAAAAATCTCTCCACATATTCAGCTTACCTCCAGAAATGCAATTCCATCAAATAACTACTGTGATAGTGCTAAAGGTAGAGTGAAATGTTCCAGAGAATAGCTGATCAAAGTACAGGACTGAGGCCAGGCCTAATCTGAACTAATCTCTGCGAGAGACATATTTCCATGCTCGACCACAGTCCTTAAACTGGACCAAATGAGCAGGTCACGGGAATGCATTCAGGTTGACAACTGGAAATCACTCAAAAAGTTTCCTCGCTATTCTGGTCAAACAATCACTTGTTGCCTTGCCTGTACAGAAAAAAGTAGCTTCACGATGCCACCAGGATGGCTCCGTCGGAGCCATTCTCGACGCATCGCAGAGTCCCCCTGTGAGCACTCTACAGCTTCTAGGTAGTCGGGCTGGAGCCATCCGCGATGGCTCCGCGAAGGGAAACTTAAGGCCGAAAATAGACACCTCGGAGCCATTCTGAAGACGGGCGGAAGACATCAGCGAGCGACTCGCGAGCCAGGGCAGAGACGAAGGTGAGCCTTCGGGGAGACAGTCTTATGACAACGGGGAGCCAGGGCGGAGACGACGGGGAGGCGTCCC
>NW_026267291.1:73357-73867 GCF_000697945.3 Frankliniella occidentalis | reverse complement strand
CCTGCCGGCGGCGATGGTCGGGCCTGCGGCCCGACCATTTCTGTCACGCGTTTTGATGAAGAACATGATCGACTAATGTAGCGGGCCTTCGGCCCGCTTAGCTCCGTCATCTTTGAGTTTGCCCCAAAGACTCGAGAAAGGGATGTAACGGTGAAGCACCGCGACTACAACCCACCCATCTGCTTAGAAAAAGGTTTTTTGGGGGTGGTGGAAGAGTTTCCTTTCTATTTTGCGGATTTAGGCCTTTTTCTACAACATATTGTTCACTATGGCAATTTTTAGCTTATTTTCGTCGAAAAAGACCCTCTAGCGCCCAAACGGTGGGAGATAGAGCAAAACGGACGAAATTTTCGCCCAAAGGGCTCTACTTTCACAAGTTACCTCTTAGAAGATCATAAAAAAATATTTTCTTTCTAACTTTTTTGGCCTTTCCTGTTTTCTTCGATACCCCCTTTCAGCCCCTTAGGGGTGGCTGACAGGATTTGCCGTAGGCGGTTTGTTTTGTGGGAG
>NW_026267291.1:61907-73307 GCF_000697945.3 Frankliniella occidentalis | reverse complement strand
GACGTCTCCCCGTCGTCTCCACACTGTCTCCCCGTCGTCTCCGGGACGTCTCCCCGTCGTCTCCGCACTGTCTCCCCGTCGTCTCCGCCCTGTCTCCCCGTCGTCTCCGGGACGCCTCCCCGTCGTCTCCGCCCTGGCTCCCCGTTGTCATAAGACTGACTCCCCGAAGGCTCACCTTCGTCTCTGCCCTGGCTCGCGAGTCGCTCGCTGATGTCTTCCGCCCGTCTTCAGAATGGCTCCGAGGTGTCTATTTTCGGCCTTAAGTTTCCCTTCGCGGAGCCATCGCGGATGGCTCCAGCCCGACTACCTAGAAGCTGTAGAGTGCTCACAGGAGGACTCTGCGATGCGTCGAGAATGGCTCCGACGGAGCCATCCTGAAGCTACTTTTTTCTGTACGGGTGTATGTTAGCTGATGATGGTGACCAGGAGTGTCACTTGAGCCCAAACATTAGCTCAAATGATACGATTGTCAAACAGCAACAAATCACAATTGCTCAACATTTGTAGTGTCCCAAAAGGCCATTCACTCTTGCACACTCAGCAAGCAAGACTGCATTGAAGGGCACTTGTTGGCACCAATCAGTGGTCATGAAATACATGCTCCTATGTCGAAGGTTGATGACACAACAAAATAAGTGTTGAGTCTCCGGCTTAATCTGCCACTTCCAAAACGGGTGTTGCCCTTATGAGAGTAGATGAGGCAGTTGGCTGATGCAAGACTGTGATCAAAAGTGCAGCTCGAACACTGAATGCTTGGCTGTTCCCCAGTGACTCTGAACTTTGATCAACAGTAACTAACTGGTAGGGCTACATAGCACAATAATGTGGTCACTCCATCAAAAGAAGGGTGATGAATGAAAGAAAGAAAACAAAAAGGAAGGAAGGGAGGTAAAGGACTCAGTCATGAAACTGGATTATGTCATGTTGAGCTTTTGTAGCAAAAGTCAATCGACGACACCAGTTATTGCAGAAATGTGTATTTGGCACACGACCCCTTCAAAGTTAACCATAACCCCAAAGCTCTCAGTACTTATCGGACAACAATGAAATTACAGTCAGACAGTCTCGCTCCTAGCTCCGAAGTAAAGCTGAGGTTTGCCAGACCAATGAGCCAACTGACAAAATGTTGGTTGTTCCATTAATTTCAATAGTACAGACAGACTGAACCGATTATTTCTGACGCTGCAGCCTCGCGGGCCTAGCAGAACAACACTGGATGTTTACCAGCGGTGTCTGGATGTTTTCCAGTGCAAGTTTCTCATATCAGATGTCGAGTCGATGCAGTTAACCCACCCAATCACAAGAGCCAGATTTGCACATGTAACGGAGTTACATAGAGTTAAAGAGATGTATCCCTTTAAATGGAAGGGGGGAGGTGTCGTGGTATGGGTGGCAGCACTGCTGTTGTCTGCATCGTCTACTATACAGCTTCCATAACCCGCCGACCGATGGCGCCACTGTCGCCTACCGAACCTTACTTGTTACCTTGGAACCAAAAAAGATCCTCTTGCTACACTGACCACCACTGTGTTCGGACCTTGTCTTTTCATCGCTTCGCATCCCAACCTGGACCGCTCAGCCACGACTACCACACTTGGTGGATGCTAGTTTCAGATATGGTGTACTTGCTTGGGGCTTTTGCAGCAGAGACCTACCGACATAATTTAAAACGCAAGCAAGGAAACATCTTAAGATGAATTACAACTAGAGAAACTGAAGACCTGTTCAAACACCACAATATTCTTGATGTTAAATCCTTATTTTTGTTAAAATTCATTAACAATTTTTACCATACAACAGCTTATAAATTTAGTGTAGAGCATAATTACACTACGAGATACAGGTGTAGTGAAAAGCTACTTGTGCCTCAATCACACAAGAAGTATGGTGACAGAACACTGGAAGTAGCAGTACCCCACATATTCAATAAACTGCCAAAAGAAATCATAAACATCAAGTTTGAGAAAAGTAGGACGAGAGCCTTAAGAAGTTGGCTCATGGAGCAACATGTTTTAATATTGTTATATACTTTATTGCATATTTTTATTGTTAAATAATACTAGTCATCACATTACAAAATATGAATTCCAGAAACCTGCTTACAAGGTGAATACCTTAGCGGGATCTTAATGCCTGTACTACCACAACTGCATATGTAATATTTTCCTATAATAAACAATAAATCAATCAAAAAAAAAATCTTCTTCTTCTTCTTCTTCTTCTTCTTCTTCTTCTTCTTCTTCTTCTTCTTCTTCTTCTTCTTCTTCTTCCCCTCCCTCTTCATCCTCATCCCCTGTAGTGCTGACTTTTTTATCTGCTTCGTCATCTGAGGATTCTGAATCAATCTTACTCTCTCGACAGCCCTTCTTTCTGCTCTTTGATATTTTCTTGCTGGTCGTCGCTTTTTCTTCGTCTGTCATAGAGTTAAAAATTGGAGACTTTAACTCATTCCTACTTTTAGATGTGTGCTTGATGAGCCTTGCCCGTACAGATTTAAAAACAATACCAAGACCGGTGTGAGAAAATGTGAAGTCACTCGTGTACAATGTCAAACATGGTTGACTGTGCTGACTTACTTATCATTATAGAAATCCACTCAGGGGGAACCAATTTGAACTTCTGAATTTTTTTGGAATCAACAGAGTACTGGCCAAGCTTTTATATGACACACGAGGTTGCACAGTCGATCCGTCCGATTTGTTATGTACACTTCCTTTTCCACTGACTTTAAATCTTCCAAACTTAGGTACCTATCATTGTCATATTTGAACTGTAACACATACAATCAAACATTCAGACAAAAACAAGCTCTACTGCAAGCAATAGAAGATCACATGCACACTAAACTAGCTCAATCTGTCGAGTTATCGTGATTGCAGACAGACAAAAAGGCAGACTCGAAACTTTTTGATCACCACTAGGGTATAATAACGTTCGCTATTGCTCAGCTAACAATTCTGTACAAATGTTCATGCAAAATAAACAAATGCACGAAAAAGTTCAAATTAAAGCAGAAATGAATGCAACAAATATGATTGCTTAAATCTATGCAAATAAAAGACACATTGAGCTAATACTTGTTAACATATGATCACACCTTATCTTTTGGAACCTCTTCATCGTCATCTTTCATCATGTTGTTGGGAAGTTCAGTAAGGCGAGACTGTCGGGTCTTTCGAGCTTGATATCGCTTCTCATCATCTCTAGCAGACTTCTTGCAGACTAGATCTGAAGGTTAAAAATAAAGATGCAATGTTAGGTGGAAATGAATACTTAGTTGACGACAGATTGCACCTAATAATTACCTTTTATGGTAGAGACATCACTGGAAATCTTCTCTATGTCTTTTGTCTTCTCCAAGTCTTGTCGGGTCTTTTCTAAGTCTTGTCCTGTTATTTCCAAGTCTTGCCTCGTCACTTCTAAGTCTTGTCTCGCCTTTTCCAACTCTAATCTAATTGCCGCCAATTCATCACTTATACAGCTTTGGAGAAGTCCCTTAAGTTTGGCCAATAGATCAGGTGTTATCACCTGTGGATTGAATCACGCCATTAAAGGCCAGACTGATAAAGGTCGGTCATTGGACAAGATTGCTGGAGGACACATCAAAGCACAGAAGTGCCCAAATAACACCAAATTCAATTAGCTTATTTAGAGGGGAGCACCTCATAAAATCAGGAATATCGTTTTCGGGGTGTGAACTTGAACTTCCTTCTTTCACGTCATAACTTCTTACCTTATCTAGTTGTACTGAAAGTTCGACTTGGTTCCCAGCTTCTCATCCTTTCATATATCTCCTTCTTTCTCTGAAGTAGGGCAATGACTCGGGCCAGCCGATCAATCTCTTCATGTAATTAAACACATTGAATTATGCAACCAAGAGTATATTTCATACGAGATCGAAGACTGTGAGCGTAGTGGTGCTTACCTCCGGGAATAAAGAACAAGCTTGATCAATATCGGACCCGCGTCTCGCCATAGTAATGCACACTGATAATTTTCTCCCTACACCCAGAGAAAAGTTTGCCCGATCTGGGCATAATTTGATGCAAGGATTAGCAACCGTACCAATGCGTAATGTCTCTAAAATAGTCTCGTTTGAATCTGGCATCCTATGCGAGATCCACGCATCAATGCGAGACCCGAGCATCGGTGTAATGCTTGCATCAAGGTTCGTATGCTTGGCCAACGCATAAATGCTTGGATTGGCCGTAAGATGCTTGGCGGAAAAATAAGCCTAACGCATGCGAGATCCACGCATCAGACGGTCGGTCCAAGCAATATTTTCTCTGGGTGTAGTTAATACCCCACTTCCACAGCTGCAGATGAAGGCTGTCGCTAAGATGTGCGCTGTCGGCAACAAAGGGAACGAGAGGGAGGGGAAGAGGGGGGGGGGGGACTTGTTGATAGAGGGGGGAAGGTGAAGGGGTGGGTGTGATGGATAGCGATTGTAGCTGGGGATTCTGCAGGGACTGATGTGGGATTATGCCTCAGGACATTTCCCAGTAATCCTCAGGGATGTAATGGAAGATTCCAGAGAAATCTGTATTATTGCTGTGCTTTGGTAGAGTGTAGATTACAAAGAATGGTAATCTTGAAGTAAGATAATGGAGGCTGCAATCTTGTTCTATCCTTACAATGTATGGAAATGGCTAAATAATGTAATACCGTAAATTGGATTTCTATCTATTTAGGTAAAAGTACATGGTTAAACAATCCAATAATTTTCAAATGCTCTTGGAAATAAGTTTTTTAGTGGAGGGCTTGTCCACGCAACGGTCAACCCGGAGAGTCCAACTTAAAATTTGAATTTTCACTCCGTGCAAAATTCCAGGGTGTACTACATGAACCATAGTTTCTTATTCCGTCGTTAGTTTTGGAACATTGGTGCTACTCGAGTTGCCACAGTCACGAAAAGTCAAACATTCGAAAAATTGCCAAAGTAGCTAGCTGAGAAAGCGGTTTTCAGATGCTCAATTTAGGTAGAGGACGAATTTTTTTATCGAATTTTTTGCTGTCTTTTCTAGACAACCCTTCTAGTGCCCTATTATCGCTTCACAAGTGAACCTGCCCCAATTTTTCTGCCCGAAAATGTCAAATGAAAATATATTAAAAGCAAATGTCAGTCCGTAACGAAAAACATGTGTTTACTTGTTTTGAGCAAAAGCAACGAAACCCTGGGCAAATTCCTTTCAGATCCTACGTTAGTACATCGCTACAAACAAAAAATGACTTGAAACCTTTTTTGCCGTGCCGATAGTTTAGGAGCTACACGGCGTTACGGACTGACATTTTTAGTAGAACTTGCTTCGTTACGGACTGACCATCAACAATGTTACGGACTGACCACCTACGAATCGGGACGACGCGCGTCCGGCGAGGGCTGCTGGTGGCAGCACAGGTACGATTCGCTTCCTCTCATGCGCGTCACGACAATTGCGATGACTACTGCTTTGAGACATAGTAAACAATGGCGAAGACAGCGGCAGAAAGCGTTCGGGAGTACAGAGAGCGGAAGAGGGCTAGAGGTGACTATCAGGAATTGTTAGAAAAGACAGGGCTAGGAAAGAAGTCAAACGGGCAAAACAGCGAAAGGTGGCACGTGGTCGAGCGTCTCTGCGTCCCCAAAACAAGCAGCACAAAAAGGCACAGCGCTTGCGAGCAAAGGCAATGTTTCATTTCCATCGATTTGGAACACATTACTATCGTTCAGTCGTTTTCACGCGTATGCTCACGACGCTTGTGTCCGGTAGGCGAGGGGCAGGGAGGCAGTGGTGCACCCCCCCCCCCTTCCCCGCTGTTCAAAATAATTAAGTACCCTATTTTGTACATCAAGTATTTAAATATTTTAGTTTATGTTAGTTTCGAAATGAATCTATTATTTTTCTATGCAACCTATCCCGTGTGGAAGGGTCTGCATGCAAACCATAGTCGGAGATTTGGGAATTACAGTTCAAAGCTTATTAAACTGCCGTTTATCATTAGTTTTCATCACTTTCCGCCTTCGTTCCCAAATTTCTGCACTTGAACTGTGGTTTAACTTAATAAAACTATTGTAAAACTATAGTTCAACTACGGTTTTAGCCATAGTACTGAGTACAGATCGTTCTAACCGGATATTAACTCCAAATATATAGTTCTTCCAGTCCAAAATCGCGTGTCAGTCCGTAACGTTTTTCTGTCAGTCCGTAACGACGCACTTTCTCGGGCACAAGTATGGAACGAAATGAGATAAAAACAAACGAGTTGAGGCACTAGATACATGGCTCTGAGGTCTAGTTTACGTAATTTTGGACCTCCTGATATCTTTTGTAATTTTAGAGCAATCGGGTCAAATGTGCGTGCCGAAAAAACCCAAGTTTACTTTTGGTCAGTCCGTAACGCTCACTTTGGGGCTTTACTGCTTGGTTATTTTTTCAGATACAAAAGATGCGGATACGTCTCTAGAAAGCTCAATTTTTTTGGCTGTCAGATGCCATTGGGGCGAACTCCAAATGTTGTCGCGTCTTCGGCCTAGGCGCGATTTAATACAAAAAAGCGCTCCCAAACGTCAGTCCGTAACGCGTGGACAAGCCCTGGACGGATACAAAAGATTACAAAGAGAAGGTGAAATACTATCTAACCCTTACAATTATACTTACTGTTTCAATCTTGATGGAGTGAAAATGAGCAACAAAAATCCTTTGAAATTCACTCCATTATACATCCGTATTAATGAGCTGCCACCAGAGATGAGACAGAAATTTTCCATGCTTGCCGCAATCCATGTTGATGTAGTGGAGTATAAATTAAATGTTTAAAATATAATTATATAATAAAGGTTGTCATGAATGTCCTGAAAGCAGAAAGAGACATCATTACTGACTTATCATCATGGTCTGTACAGTTTATAACTATCATCAATGTAAACCTTTCTTTACCGTTTTCCTTTTTATTGTTGTTGTGCGAAGTAAACATCTCGCCTAGCAGCAGCCTTCTCATGGGTAGCTGTAAAGCAGAAAGATCTGATGATAAAAATATGGAGCACTCCAAAATATTCATAGCGAATGAAACTATAGTAAATAATGCATTGCTAAACAAATAAGATTGCAAAGAATAGGTTCGTATTGCTAAACAATTTTCTTTGCAAAGTATTTGGAGGGATGGAAATACGAACTTTTTCTTTGCAATACATAAACACATTGTTTGGATTGATTTTGACAGCTTGCATGCAAAGAATTTCTTTGCATGACAAACTATTTCTTTGCAGCCTCGCAACATGAAAAATAGAGTTTGCAAGCATTTTACAGTGTGTCAATAGAGGGGAGAGCATAGGGGTACTTACTTCCAACTCCAAGCAAGACGGCAGGGGTTCCTGATGAAAGAGTTATGACATGGCCCTGCACCATGTACTTGACCCTGTCAGCAGGGACACGCACTTGTAGAATTAAGTACCCATCATCATCCGTCCCGTCCAGCGCCTGCACCGCGATGTACATCGATACAGTTGCCATGGTCAGCCCCGTTTGACAGAGTGAGTGAGAGTGAGCCCGCATGCACCTTGTGTCCCGCAGCTACCCGCCAGCGCTCCCTGCCGGCTGGCCATCCGAGTGGACAGGCACTGGTCGCACTGGGTTTCTCACTCCTTCCTTTCCCTCCCACACCCCACTTTCCCTTGTTATCAGAGTGTCTTCTTTACAAAATTACCAATTATTACACATGACAATCTTGTTATAAGTTTATTTTTCCATAATTTTTAAAACGGAATTTCAATTTGAAATACGAGTCTTCTTCTGAGGCACCCGCCAGCGATCAACATCTATGAATGTGTGAAAGTAATATACTTAAAGACATCTATTTAGATAGACATTTGACATTCATTGACAAGTGTTGGTCGCTCTAGCGGTTCACGTACGAGTTAACTGTTGCTAGCGCCTGTCACGGACTGGGTAGGCAAACCCGCCGCGCAGCAAAGTGAAACAGGTGGCCCGCCCCCGGAGTAAAGTGCGTATCGCACAGCCCACTCGAGGGGGTGATGGTAATGGATAGCGTTTTTAGCTGGGGATTCTGCAGGGACTGATGTGGGATGATGCCTCAGGATATTTCCCGGTAATCCTCAGGGATGTAATGGAGAAATTCCCATTGATCCTCCAGGGATGTGGTTTGCGATGGACTCTGAATACAGGCAAGGCGGTGAAAACCCAGGGACAGTCGAAGGACACCTCAGGGACATCAGATATCATAAATACCACAGAATTTCGTCAGGATTATCACAAGGATTGTCTAAGGACAGCAGAGGGACTACAAAATCCGGAGGGAGGTTTTTGAGGGATGTCTACAGTTAATTTCCGAAAATACCTGGGGATGTTGGGTGAGGATGTAATAGGGATCACTCAGGTATTTTCAGGGATCCTCCAGTGCAGGGGTCTCAGACTGTGACGTCACGCGGGCCGCACGAGTCGGACCTCTCACTCGCACTCACTGCGATCACATAGCTCCATCTCTCTCCAGTGCGACCCCTGGTCTAAGGACAGCAGAGGGACTACAAAATCCGGAGGGATTTACGGGTTTGGGCGAAGGACAATCCCTCAGTGTCCCCCAGTCCATCAGGGGTGTTGAAGGCGCGGGTTTTCCACAAAGGTAGCTTTTCTCGGACGCCGAGTTGTCCTGGCCGCTTTACATATGAGTGTGGAATTGAATTTGAAAAGTCCTCGAACAAGGGCAAATAGTGGGGCAAACTGCACAGTAGTGACGACTTTTATTTTAATGGGCGCCAGGCGGATAATAAAAGAATGAAGTTAAATAGTGATTGATGAAGAAGCAATAGCAAAAATAGCTAAAGAAAAGAATTAATATTAATATCCGCCGCCGTCACTAATGCATAGTTGTTTTGAAATTTATAAGAATTAAATTTATATTTTGAAAGATTTATTGGCAAAAGTAGCAGAAGAGGTTTTTATAACACAGTAGCACAGTTCAAAAACAAAGCTAATCATAAATGAAGGGCTGGAACCCACGCGAACAAGAGCAAATGCAATAATAAAACAACTCCAGGAGTATGAATGCCAATAAAACATATTACAGTAGCAACTGAATAGAAAAAGCATTTAAAATACAAAGAATGGCATTGAAAACACTTCTCAACATTAGACATTAAAGATGGACATCAAAACCCATTATTATGACCAGAGTACCTACATGGGATACAAAACCTATGGCTACAGAGTACAAATATCACGACTCCAAAAAGCACTGATTTGTTAAATAAATTAGCACTAAAACGCACTGGTATAGGCACTGAAATAGCCTAGCAACAAGGGCATAAATAAAACAGACAAACAAGCACGCTGTCCTAAACACATAGTTGAATATAAATAAATGAATAAATACATGAAAAGGCCAGGAGAGACATTTTAGCAAGTAGCAACCAGACCCCAATCGATCGCAATAGCATCACAATACACTAGCAAAAGAAAAGCACACATAAACGTATAAAACAGAATCACATGCGAATAAATACAAATCTCATGGCAAAAACATATCCAGAGCACTACATAGCAACACACAAAAACAGCGAAGCAGGGGCTTAATTCGTTGCAACAGGGACGGTAGATTTATCCCATAACCGGGTAATTAAGAACTCATTGTGCACAAGCGAAAACAAACTCATAATTAGAGTTTCGCAAACTTAGCAACAAAACGCACAAAACAATAGCAACACATCAGTCGCTCCTAATAGGGTTTAGCAAAAGCTCAAAACAGCGTGAATGCAATTAAATCAACGACGCACACATTCGTACACAGTTACTCACTGCACTTCCGGCAATGACAAGAAAAAAAGGGGGGGGGTACAAAAGTATTAAAACTACAACAATAGCGCAGACACTCTGCACTCGCACTGGGTAATTATACTGCACAGCAATTACATACAAATAAACCCTTGGCCAAGCTAAAGAACAATAAAACGAGTGCACTCACCAAAAGATGCAAGGTTGTCTACACAGCATCTGGACAATACAAAGTACGGAGCGAGGGGGCGCCTCCCACGTACGACATGCAAACACAGTCACATCATCACTTCATTTTACACAGCAGCTCCGCTACACACAATGTACAAAGTGAAGTGAGACGAGACGCAGCTGTGGGGTAGAAATCCCACGGCGGCGAAACTTGAGAGAGGGTCCCCGACCCATGGCGTGGTGGGTACAGTGGCGGTGGCTGTTCTTCATGGCGTCGTGCCCTCATGCAGCAGGGCGAAGGCAAGTGCGACCAGTGCGACAGAGGCGCGGCGCTCGCAAATAGTTTTGTTCATTTACAAAATAAAAGACGATAAACAGGTGAGATCTTGTTAGATTCTATATCCTTGAGACCTGAGGCATCGTTTAATACACTTTCTGGAACGATTCTTGCATAGCAAAGTATTTTAAAAATAGCAAATCTACAGTGAGGAGGAGCACTGAACGGCGGTTTGAACGGCCGGTTTGCGCCGTCCGGGCGGCGACTTCCGGGGCTCGCGCATGGGCCCCGGCCTCAGCACTGCGTTGCGAGCCCCTGGTAGCACCATCAGAGAATTGAAAGAAGAAGGTGGAGACAGTGTGTTCTATTGTGTTGATGAATCTAAAGTGTACCGTGTGTGGGATGTGCCCCACCTCATGAAAAGTGTGAGAAACAGTATGTTATCCAGTAATGTGATTTATGCTAGTGGGAAGTTGGCGAAGTGGAGAGACATCATTGACTAGTGTTGTATTATGCACCTGCGAGATGACGTCACACCCCTTCCCCCCTCCCTCCGGCTCGACAGTGCTGATTATTGGATCGGTTGCTATCAGACTGGCGGCTGTTGCCAGAGAGTTCAGTCTTGAATAAACGGCTCCATAGTTCGGACGTGTCTGTTTTCCCTCTCTCCTGTCTTACCAGTGCGAAATATAACAGGTCCAATGCGGATTTTTCATGACAACACCTTTTTAGGGCGCTGGGCAGTCCACAGGTGGCGGAAAATGGCCAGCCAAGTCGATGGGTCCTAGGAATAAAGGCCGATGTCGCGCCGTGCTTTTTAAGAAAGGCCGATGTCTCGCAGCGGCGGAGAAGACGGCCCGATGTCGCGCGCTGCTTATTAAGAGAGGCCGATGTCACTTTTGGAGCTTTTTGACATTTTTACATAGTCTGGTAGATTAAAAAATTCTCTTTCGTTTTGGTCTCGGGTGTTTCAGTGATATTCTGTACAGTTTCCCCGTAAACCGGTTAGAACCAAAGGTCCGATCTCCAGAATGTGTTTGGAACTTCGTGAAAGAAGGTCCGATGTCGCTCGCCACTCCGCGCTGCCACTGCGGCGCGGAGAGCGGCGCGGCTGCTGGCCCGCCCGGTGGTTCGGGACGGCAGGTTTGTCGGTACAACAGGCGCGGTATTATTTTTTTGGAGGGGGGG
>NW_026267291.1:50480-61516 GCF_000697945.3 Frankliniella occidentalis | reverse complement strand
CGCCCCCACCCCCGCCGCCACCTCCACCTGCCCCTGCTGTGCCGACGCGGCCAGCGGTGCCCTCTGCTGAGGATGACGGTGAGATGCGCATGCTGCTGCGCGCGCTGGTGGCCTCGCACACCAGCATGACGGCCCTCCTTGCTCGGGGAAGTGACCTGCCCGGGTCGGCCGCGGGCGTTGCGGCCGTGCCGTCCGCTGCCCCGTCCGTGCCCGCTCCCTCGCCCGTCCCGCCCCCGCCGCCGACGGCGAGTGGTTCTTCTGTGAATCACGGGGGTTTTGGGCCGGCCCCGTCTGTTCCCACATTGCCCACAGTTCCCTCGGTCATATCCGGCCAGCTGGGCCGTGCGGCTCCCCCGCCCAAGCTCCCCGTCTACGATGGGTCATGGGATTATGCCGAGCATGCAGAGCAGTGTGTGGCCATCCTCCGAGGCCACGACGAGCCAACCCAGGTCGCCGCCTTTGTGGCCTGCCTCACTGGTTCTGCACGGTCCTACTTCATGACGCTGACCCGCCAGCAGAAGGACAGCTACGAGCTACTGTCGGCAGCCTTCATGGAGGCTTTCGCGAGGCGGCGTACACCCTTTCATGCTGCGGTTGCCTTTCGAGCTTGCCGCCAAGGAGCTAAAGAAACAGCTCATGCATACGGCATGCGCTTGCAGGCGCTTTACCGTCTACAGCCCGGTCAGCAGCATGATCCTCTGCAGGTCATCTACTATTTTCTAGACGGGCTGCGCGACGAAGCTATGCGGCGTGAGGGACAGCGCATGGCCTTTGCCTCCCTCTACGACGCCATCGCCTGGGCCGGGCTCCACGACAGCCTGGAGGAGGAGCCTGCTCGGCGTGCTCGCGCCGCGGACGTAACGGCATCGTCTGAGTCCACCACGACGCCTGTCCTGGACTCCCGCTTGGACGGCATCATTGCGGCGGTCAACCGCGTCGTCGAGGCCCAGAGGCAGACCCAGGGTCGTGGTGCCACCGCCAGCACCTCTCAGGGGGACGCCGGTGCATCCGCTGCGGCTGGTGACGGGCTTGGAACCAAGCAGTCCCAAGTCTGTTATAACTGTTTTGAACCGGGCCACTTTCAGTCTACCTGCACCAAACCGCGCCGCCAGCGCAGTTGGGGCCAAACTGGAGGGCGGTGGAATGGAGGACAGCAGCGCGGCGGTCGCGGCCAGCGAGACAGCCGGGACGACCGGCGTGGCCGCGAACGTGAACGAGAACGTGGTCGCGACCGGCATGGTCGAGACAGTCACCGGCGGAGCCGCTCCAGGAGGAGCCGCTCCAGGAGCCGCAGCGGCGGACGTCACCGTCGTGCCTCGGCGTCGGTTGCTGCCGTAGCCGTGGCACCGCCCGCTACCCCGGCCCCGATGCAGTTCTTGCCCTTCATGATGCCGGGCTGGCCGACCAGCAGCGGTGCTCAGCCTAAGGCGGAGCCTGTGGAGGAGCAGCCCAAACCCAAGACGGAGGGAAACTGATGGCCGCAACAGCCACCGCCACTGTCGCGGTTGCGGCTTCCAGCTCGGATTCTACAGTGGCTACGCCTGGTTCGCCGCAAATTTGCTGCACTGTCAACGGCGTGCCAGCTACCTGTTTGGTTGATTCCGGGGCAGTTATCACACTGGTCCGCCGTGGTTTCTTGCCCGGCCCGCCGGCTCCCGAGTCCGCTCTGCGTCTCCGCGGGATCACCGGTAATGTTGACGTTTTGCGCGGCCCGCGCACTTTGACCTTCAACCTGGATGGGCACGAGTATCAATGGCCCCATGTGTAGGAAGCAAACATGGCCGAGGAGTGCGTGATCGGGTCGGACATGATGGCACATTTTGAAATGAATATCCTGTATTCTAACAAAACTCTTCAAGTGTGTCGGGGACCTGATCATCACCCTCTGTCCAAGCGCCAGGTTGTCCGCCTTGTCTTCTCGGTGAGCGCGAGGCCTCTGTCCCTCCTGCCCTGCACGGTGTTCTACGCGGTGCGGACGGCGGTGCAGTTGGACGTTCCGCCCGCGTCGTCTGTGGAGTGTCCGGCGCTCCTTCCGGCGCCCCCTCCGGTGTCTCCTGAGGATGTCCTGGATGCCGTACTGCACCAATCCCGTGGGTGTCGAGGTGCAGACATGGGACACCGAAGTCGCCGTTCAGACCTCTCGGATTTTTGTGAGTCGCCCCATTGCCGGAAGCGGGCGTGGGGTTTGCAACCTGCTTCACACCATGTCAACGTGGCCAGCGCGCCAGTCACCGTGGCCACCGCGCCAGTCACCGTGGCCACCGCGCCAGTCAACGTGGCCAGTGCGCCAGACAGCGTGGCCAGTGCGCCAGACAGCGTGGCCGACGCGCCAGACAGCGTGGCCGACGTGCCAGACAGCGTGGCCGAAGTGCCAGACAGCGTGGCCGACGTGCCAGACAGCGTGGCCGAAGTGCCAGTGTGTGACGGGCCACGCATTGGCTTGTTGTTGCCGGCTGGCGACAGCCTGCCTGCTGATGTGTCGGTCTCGTGGCAGATCGTGCCTTGCTTGAATCTGATGCTCACAGTTCAACTGCATAACGGCGCGTCCACACGCCGTATTGTCCGTAAACATGCCGTCATCGCCGAGGTCCATCTCGTGTCCCCCTTCGAGCTGATTTCCCTGCCGGCTGCGAACGTTTCGGCTTGCTCCGCTGACGAGGAGCCTCCCTCGAAGCGCTCCCGTCGCCTGCTTGATCCAGACGAGCCCCTGCCAGCTGACATGCAGACACTCGTGGACAACTGTGAGGACATCACTGATGCGGAGCGAGAACAGGTGGCAGCCCTATTGCGCGAGTACTTTGACATTTTTGCACGAGGGGATGAGATTGGATTGTGTACGTGGGAGCAGTTTCGAATTGACACAGGAGACTCTCCGCCTTTTCGCCAACGCATGCGCCCCCTTCCCTTCCATTTTCGGGATGAGGTCCATCAAACGTACCGTGATTACCTGCGACAGGGCGTGGCCACCATGAGCATCAGTCCTTGGGCATCAAATATCCTCTGTGTTCCCAAGAAAACAGGTGAAGTGCGGCCCTGCGCGGACATGAGGGAGCTCAACTCTTTGACCCGATTCAACGCTGGACCACTGCCCCGTATCGACGCCATCTTTGATGCTGTGAGAGGGTGGCGTTACTTCTGGAATTTGGATATAAGCTCTGCTTATCTTTCTTTTGAAATCGCCCCAGAAGATCGGTGTAAGACAGCAATTCTGGTCCCCGGCCTGGGTCTCATCGAGTACGTGAGAATGGTGTTCGGACTGCAGAACGCTCCAGCTTTCTTCACGCGGCAAATGCACAGGATGCTGGACGGCGGACCTGACGGACCAACTGGAGCGCAGCACTATTTGGATGATGTGATTGGAGGTGGGGCCACGTTCACTGAGGCTCTGATCATGCTGCGACGCACATTTGCTCGCCTTCGTGATTCGGGCATGTTGCTCAAAGGCAAAAAGTGTGATTTGTTTCGCCTCCAGCTGTTTTACTTAGGTCACAAGTTAACTCGCAGTGGCCTCCTTCCTGATGATAAGAAGATCGCCAAGATAGTCGCGTGGCCAACTCCACACAACATCAAAGAGCTTCGCAGTTTTTTTGGGCCTTTCTGCATATTACCTTAAATTCCAGAAGGATTACGCGACAACAGCAGCGCCCCTGTACTCCCTTGGCACCAAAGGGGTTCCGTGGGTCTGGACAGCGGAACACCAGGAGATCTTCGAGAAGCTCAAGCAAGGTCTGGTGACGGCACCTGTCCTGGCGCAGCCCCAGCTTCCCGGCTCCAGTTTCCTGCTGGACACCGACGCCTCTCTGCTAGCAGCGGGCGCTATTCTTTCTCAGCCCCAAGGTGGCGAGGAGCGGGTAATCGCCTACTACTCTCGGAAATTTACAAAGGAGCAGCAGAATATGTGTGCAACAACTCGGGAGCTTTTGGCAGTTGTCCTGTCCATCAAGGCGTTTCACCAATATCTCATAGGGGCACCTTTCATCATACGGTCGGACTCACAGGCGCTGCAGTGGCTCCGGAGCTTTAAGAATCCTGAAGGCAAGATGGCGCGGTGGATCGAGTTCTTGTCCCGCTATTCTTACACTATCTTGTACAGGAGAGGCTCTACTTTGGTCCACGCGGATGCCCTCAGTCGCTATCCTGTCCGGCCTTGCCCTTCGGGATGCAAGACGTGTTCCCGATTGGAGGAGAAGGACCTGCGGATGCAGATCGACCAAGCCGTCGCAGTCTGCCTGACTCGCCTGCAGGCCGATCCGGAGTGGCAGCCGTCGGCGCTGCGCCGGGATCAGCTGGCCGACGAAGCGATTGGCCCTATCCTACGAGCGCAAGAAGCCGCCGCGCGTCCGTCGCCTGAGGAGGCCGCCGCCCTGGGATCCGAGGCGAGGCTGCTGTGGCTGCAGTGGGCGTCGCTCTGCGTTCGGGAGGGAGTCCTCTACCGGCGCTGGGAGCATCCGTCGGGAGACGAGCGGCGCAACTACCTCCAGCTGCTTCTGCCGCGCGTACGTGTCGAGGACGCTGTCCGTAAGTTTCATGCGCTGCCAGGGACTGGCTCCCATTTTGGAGTGTCTCGGACAATGGCTAAATTGCGCGATCGCTTTTACTGGCCAATGGCCTTTCAAGATTGCCGAGACATCGTGGCCAGCTGTACAGAGTGTGCGCGAGTCTCCGGAACCAGACATCATCGGGCGCCAGGTCCAATGCGGATTTTTCATGACAACACCTTTTTAGGGCGCTGGGCTGTGGACTTGGCTGGCCATTTTCCGCCACCTGTGGACTGCCCGCAACATGGAGCAGCGGCCCGCAGCTCTACACGCCGCTGGTGGATCTTGGTGGCGACGGAGTTTTCCACGGGCTGGGTGGAAGCGATCGTGATCCAAGGGAGCGACGCCACTACTTGTGCGCGTGCAATTGTGGACAATATTGTTGCACGTTACGGCGCGTTTTCGGCTCTTCATTCTGACCAGGGCCGGAACTGGGAAGCTGCGGTGTTTGCAGAAGTACTCCAGCTGCTACAGATCAGGCGCACCAGAACAAGCAGCTTTTACCCCAAGGGAAACGGCAGAGCAGAGCGTGTTATACGAACACTAATTAAACACTTGTCTGTCGTGGTTGCGCGGAACCAGCGCGACTGGCCTGTTTGGATTCCTTTGATTTTGCTAGCCTACCGCACGGCGCCGCATGCTGCCACGAACGTAAGCCCCGCCAAGATGCTGTATGGCCGGATGTTAAACCTCCCAATGGATCTGGTGAGGGAGCCCCCGCCTGGCCGTGAAACATTGCCCCTCGAAAAGGAGTATCCCCGCTGGCTTCGGGATACACTCCGTCAGATACATGCAGATGCGCGCCGTCACCGAGGAGAGGTGTCACTCAAGGTAAAGCAAAATTACGACGTGCATGCTGCCATCTTCAAAGGCCAGCCGGGTGACCGGGTCTGGCTCTACCGCCCGGTACGCCAAACGGGGCAAAACCGGAAGCTCATCAGGGCCTGGGATGGGCCATACGTGATCCTGGACCGAATCAATGAGCTGCTGATTCGCATTGAGCATGTGGAGACTGGCAAACGACGGGTCGCTAACATTCAAAATGTATCTCGCTGTTTCGAACGCCCGCTGGACACCCGCTCGGCGTGGTTGCTGCTCCTGTAGGGACAGAGCGCCGTGCGAGCAGACCACCCATGCGGCACGCCGGCGTGGCGGGAGAGCGCCTGCTGCTGAGCCGAAGCCGAGGACTTCCCTCCGTGGCCGATTCGCCTCGACAATGCGGCGAAGTGACCGAGCCGGTGGTTTTGCGTTGTGCCACCTGACGGCGCCACTGGCCGAACCATGCCGTCTGGAGAATGCAGCACCGCGCGCCAGGGCAACTTGAGCGCAGGGCACACGGCTGGCCGTGCCTGTCGCACTGCCCCCTGTCTGCCTTCTTTTATTTCCTGCCTTAACAATCAGTCAGTGGCGCGAACCAGAGGCATCATGGCGTACGAGTACGTGACCCACGTTTTTGTCGACGGGAACCAACAGCTGCGGTCCCGTCTGGTGTTCATCGAGGCCCTGCCGCGGCTCATCTCCCCCATCCCGGATGACGTCGAGCTGGTCCAGGCGCACACGCGGATGACCCCGCAGCGAGCAGACGACTCTCCAGCACAGCGTCGGCGTCAGGATGGGCGCAGTGCGGGGCGCGACCTGGCCCCGAACGATCTGCGCTTCGCCCTGCAGGGGCTTCGTGACGACGCCCGTGCTGGTAGGGCTTTGGCTGCCACGCCGCCCTCTAACCCACCGCGTCGCCCTCGTCGCCGCCGTGCACCGCCGGGCCGTGCTGGGGAAGGACAAGATCGCCGCCGCCGCCCTCGCACGCCTGTTCCTGCTGCCCCTGCACCAGCGCGTCGACGCCGTCACCATCGTTGCGGAAACTGTCGCCGGCCTCATCATCGGCTGTTCGAGTGTGAGGCGCCCCTACGCCCAGCGGTTCGGCGCACTCTACGTGCCCTGCTGTCCCGCGAACGTGAGAGTGCTCATCCACGAGCACGGGGACTCAGAGTGTAGAAACTTTGTCGTGTTTTGTTTTGCTTGATTGGAAACTTAGATTTATTACTTTGCAAATACAAGTGTTTACACTGTGCTCCCTTTTGTTTGTCCATCCACATCTCAGATAAATTTTAAGGGAAGCGATATCAAGGCAAAGGAATTTGGCATATCTTGTGGCAATATCCTTATTCGGTGTTTTCGAGTTTATAGCACAAGCCCGTCCAGGACATGCGGATTGTGGAGGTTCTCCTGGTCCCTTGTAGGACATCGGCACTCCTCGATGCGGCAGATGCGCCCGATACACTGTCGGTTACGCCCCCATCCTGGACACAACTCCCTTCCTTTCCGGGCGGTGTACTCCATGAGTTGGTGGTATGATCTGGGCTTGCTCTCCAGCCGCCAACCCTGCTTGAGGGCGAAATGGCGGCACGGTACGCATAACTAAAGGAAAGTTATACTCAGGTCAGTCTTAAAATAATCATTTATCATGGCTTTCGCAGAAGCAAGGCTCACCGGTTCCCACAGGTTGCCCGAGCAGTTCGTCATGTAGTATGTTCCTTTCATGCACTGATGTCCAGAATTGAGACCGTTGAACCGTACGCCCATTTTGATCCGACTCCGTTCGCGACTGGGTTTCGACTGCGTGCCTTATGGATAAACAATGCCGGGCACCTACTTCGTTTCCTTCGTTTTTGCTCCTTGTCGCAGAGCCTCATGAACCCGACACGCTGCCGGCGCCACCTCACCCACTGCCCTGCTGCACTTCCCCGCCACCCACTGCCGTGATAGCCGATTGTCCTGTGCAGCGCAGAGGAGGGGATAGGAAACAGGGAAGTTGTAGCCGGCCGAGCAACCGATACAGCCATCGGACACCGGCGACCTGACGCTCCCCTGCCCCGCCCCACACCCAGAGGTAATGAACAGAGGCGCATGTCAATACCGGTCTGATTCCCCTTCCCCGTCGCAGCTTCCACGCGACCCACTCTCCTAATCTTCCCGGCGAGCGCCCCACCACGGAGTGATGCTACCGCGGCGCTCTCACCTGGCTCTTCTCCCCCCACACCTGGCCGCGGGGACCAACTCGCTGCGCTGCCGCCGTCCCAAGCCGCAGCCGCACCGCTTGCTGCGCGGCGATACCCCACGTCGCAGCGCCGCACTGTTGCGGCCGCCGCCGCCAGAACGCGCCACGCCTCCACTTCGGGCGGGCCGATTCTTCTCCGGGACCGGGAGGAGTGTTGTATTATGCACCTGCGAGATGACGTCACACCCCTTCCCCCCTCCCTCCGGCTCGACAGTGCTGATTATTGGATCGGTTGCTATCAGACTGGCGGCTGTTGCCAGAGAGTTCAGTCTTGAATAAACGGCTCCATAGTTCGGACGTGTCTGTTTTTGCCTCTCTCCTGTCTTACCAGTGCGAAATATAACACTACTTTATACTGGATTACTCACTTGTGAAGATGTCTGTACTGACCAGGAAACATGTAGACCCTAAAGGTAGGGACAAAATGCGGGTCAGTTTGGCGTCTCAGGCTTTGGGCAACAGAACTGCCAATGGAATGGAGTACACTTTCCGTGTAACTAATGGGAAAAAGCTGCCATCATGCATGGACACTGTAGAGTTTATTCGACTGATGGATTTTTATTTTGATATTTGTAATGGTCCCCGAGCATTCAAGTTTGAGTTTCAGAAGACCTCCAGGTGTGATGTGACTGCAGGTTCCTTCCATCTCCAAGAGTGGGAGAAAATGAAAGAAAATATGAAGAGTTGAACTTTTGTAAGGAAGAAGGATGGTTCAACACATATTCCTCCTTGAATAAAGGGGTGGATAGAAAATGCACACACCTTTAAATACTTATGGTATAAACTTCACAAGATTGGTTTTAAAACTTTAAGGCTGCGTATCCTGAACCAGGATGCCCTCGAAAATTTCTTTGCCCTGATCACGCAGTGCAGTGCATCCAGTTCGGACCTCACCTGCGAGCAGTTTGTTGGGGCTATGAAAACCTGCCTGATCAGTAGGTACTCCTCAATTATCAGAGGCAAAAACTGCTTAGATGATGAGTCGCATTTTTTAAATGATCTTAAGGTATTTTTAAACAATGATGCTACTGAGAATGCTGCAGTAACTGATTCTCTGCTACGTGGAGATGTACCATCTACTTTAACACCTGTGTCGGTAAATAATCTTCTTCATCGGATGAGTGCATCAAATCTGTTAGCTTGCACCTTGGCATCACTGAAGGTTTCTTGTACTGATTGCCGAAAGTTGCTAACATCAGACCAAAGGACACTAGATACCTCTTGCACAAGATTAACTCCAGTTGATATCTTTCCCTCTGTTGCATTAATTACATTATTCTTAAAAGTGTTTGAGAGGAGGTGGAGATCTCTCTTCTACAAACCTGATGTTGTTACTGTTGTTCAAAGTATGTGCAAGGAATCAGCAAAGTGGTCATCTGTATTCTGTGCTGCTCATCACGTTTATTCTGAAAGTGACTATGTGTTGGAGAAGGTCGCAGAACACTTGATCCAACTGAAAATTAAACAGTGCAATGCAAATTTTAAAGCTGGTGTGGCCCGATACTCTCGACAAGCAATCAGCGCTAAAAATGCAGATGGGTTGCAAACTGAAGATGACTCATTAGAGTTGGTTGAGGAGGAAGCTATACTTCTTGGAGACGAAGCCGACTCAGGTTTTTTAAATCCCTCTCTATGTGTATGGGAGTCCATGGTTTTTTGTGTGGTGTTGGTGGATATTTTTGTCAGCCTTCATATCTTCACAATGCAAAAATCATGGGTAAGCATGTCTACAACCACCGAGGGGTGGAATACTCCTGAATTGGGTGTACAAATTTCAAGAATTAAATTTGAATTAGCTTGAAATAGGTTGAATTGAATTGGAATTGGACTGAATTGGTTTGAATTATTGCTATTTTATGTTACTGAATTAGCGTGAATTGGCTTGAGTTGACTTGAACTGAATATAAACTGTCTTGAATTGGACTGAATTAGTTGAATTAGTTTCGAATTCGTTTGAATTAAATTGAATTGGTCTGAATTAGTTTGAATTGGTCAGAATTAGGGGTGTACACTTGGCACGGGAGTCATCCACCCCTCGACAACCATGGCTTATGGGATGTGGCGAGCCCTTGAGGAGAGGTTTGCCCGCAGGGATCCTGTTCCTCGAATGAATCTTTCTACACAGTTTCACCACTTGAAATACAAGCCTCAGAACGAATCGTTCAGTAGCTTCTGTTTGAAGTTTGATACACTGTTGAGGGAAGTTCGGGAAGCTGGAGAACAGGTTGACGAGGTGGGGTCAGTCGTGAAATTTGGCATAGCCATGCCAGCAGAGTACGACACATTGGTTAGCTCTCTGCAGACTGCCGCTGGCTCTAACCTCACCTTGCTATCTCTTCAGAGAAGCATTGAGGAGTATGAGAAGAGGAGGAAGCCACGGGCTGCCTCAACCTCTAGCACCTCAGCATTTAGCAGTTACTCTCCAAGGCGCGGCAGGGGTGCAGCTAGCGGCCCAGACCGTTACTGCAACAACTGCAGGCGCACTGGACATGTTAAGTCAGAATGTTATCTTCCAGGAGGAGGCGCGTTCCGTGGACACCGAGGTGACCGAGGGCGCGGCGGACGCGGCGGACGCGGAGGACGAGGTGGTCCTGGAGGACCAGGCCGAGGCCGAGGCCGTGGTGCTCGAGGCACTTGGGGTAGTGGCCGGGGAGGCCACTCTGCTGGTGGCTCTGCCAACCCTGGCGCTGCTCATGTCGCAGCACAAGGAGACGCTGCTGCTAATATGGTGACGGTATCCAGTGAAAGAGAGGTTAAGCCTGTGTCCTTCTATGCATATTCTTTTCTCTCCACTGTAGAGGAGAATCTGAATGAGGTAGAACCGAGTAAACTTATCTACTCAGAGTCAGAGAGTGCATTGGCTGTAAGAATGATGTTTACGATTATGTGGCTTCTAGACTCAGGTGCGTCCAACCACCTGGTCAGGTCTGATACCAAAACGTTGAGGAGAAGGAAGTTGGACAACCCAGTTAAAATTGTTATAGCCAAATCAAATGTTTTTCTTATGGCCTATGAAACTGCTGATGTTGAATTAATGACGGGTAGTCGAAGGGAGACTAAAAGGTTTCACTTTAATTAACTGCCTTGTTGTCAATGAACTAAAACATAACTTGATTTCGATTTCCAGGCTTGAGTCCATGGGGCACCCAATCCTATTCTGGAAGGGACGCTGTACTATATTTCAGGACGCAGTAGGAGGTGATGTGGCCGCCATGGGCATCAGAGAGAATAATCTCTATAAACTTCAAGTGGAGCTGCCCAGCGAACCGAGTCAACCCTGGCCATCGGGTGAAACCGTCCTTGCTGCCCAGGATACTAAACTGTGGCACCTACGAACAGGACATCTTGGAGGTGACAATTTAAAACAAGGTAGATGTACGCCAGACCACGTCTCGCGTAACAGGCTTCGCGATACCTCACGAAACACTGTTACGCTGCGA
>NW_026267291.1:45877-49880 GCF_000697945.3 Frankliniella occidentalis | reverse complement strand
TGATACTTGCCATGAAGCCAAAATTGTTCCTTTGCCTCACAATGGAACAAGAGTTCAGTCTACGAGACCTCTGGAAAGGGTGCATAGTGATCTCTGTGGTCCAATAATTCCAACTTACAATGGTACTAAATATTTCATGACTATTAATGATGATTTTACTCATTTCACTGTTGCCTTTAACTTGCAAACTAAATCTCAGGAGGAGGTCCATAGTTACATTTCTATGTATGAAGCCAGTGTAACGGCAAGGTTTCAAACTAAAATTTGCAAATTTTCGTTGTGATAACGGCAGAGAGTATGATAATAATTTACTTAGAAATTTCTTTAACGAAAAGGGGATTGAATTTGAGTGCAACATTCCTCATACCCCTCAAAATAATGGTGTTGCTAAAGGAATGAATAGAACTATTCTTGATCAGGCCAGAGCTATGCTCTTGTGCTGTTGTTTAAATGATAAATTCTGGTTTGATGCAGTAGCATCTGCTGTTTACATTATCAATAGATCTCCTACCTCTTGCCTTAAAGATAAAGTTCCAGCTGAACTCTGGTTTGGCAGGAAACCTAACCTTCAAAAGCTTAGAGTGTTTGGTTGTGTGGCCATTGTCTGCAAACCACAGAGACAAATTAATGGTAAATTCGATGCTAAAGGAAAGAAGGCCATTATGCTAGGATATTGTGATAATGGCTATCGTCTCTGGTCATTTAAAGATCAAAGAGTTATCACTGCCTGTGATGTTAAATTTGATGAAAGTAGATTCCGTTTTGAGCGACCAAGTTGGATTTATAAGGATGGAGAGACCTTGCCCCACCAGGTGGCTCAAGAGCCTGAGGAGCCTCAGGAGGAGTTAGAGGAGTTAGAGGAGGAGACTGAGGAGTCTCAGCACAAGCCTAATGAAAATTTTGATGAGGAGGAAGAAGCTGAGGGACCGGCTGAAGAATTTATTGATGAGGTGAGGGAGCAGATTGAGCTTGAGCAGGTTAAAGAGAGGGCAGGCGAGGACGGGGAAACCAGGGGCAGGAGGAGTACTCGTGTTAAGCTGAGACCTAAACATTTTGATGATTATGTCACTCTTGCTATGGTGGCACATACTGTAAATAATGTAGATGAGACAACTGTAGATAAAATGTTAGAGTTGAATCAGGATGTGTTGCAGGTCTGTTTTAATTTTTGTGATGAAGAGCTAGATTGTGAGATTGCTTTTAATGCTATAAATTTTTGTAATGAAGTACCATCTACTTTTGAGGATCTTTCCGGAAGGGATGATGAAGCACTGTGGCTTGGTGCAGTTGAGGAGGAGCTCAGTGCTCTTGGCAAAAATAATACTTGGGAAGTCGTGGACTTGCCTCCCGGAAAGAGGGCCATCAATAGTAGATGGGTATTCGTAATTAAAAAGGATGGAGATGGAAATGTAGATAGATATAAGGCTCGACTGGTTGTCAAGGGATGTGCTCAAAAATGGGGTGTGGACTATCATGAGACTTATGCATCAGTTGCTCGTTTGTCAACAGTCAGAATTCTACTCTCTATTGCCAATAGGAATAACCTTCACGTAAGTCATTTAGATGTTAAAAGTGCATTCCTAAATGGGGTACTGCACGAAGAAATTTATATGGTCCCTCCACAAGGTTCAAATATTTCTGGTAAAGTATGTAAATTAAATAGAACACTTTATGGTTTAAAACAGGCTCTACTTGAGTGGAACCGAACATTTAATGATTTCGTTACAGGTACTTTGAACTTTGTGCAATGCAAAGGTGACAGATGTCTCTACATCTTAAAGACGGGGTTGTCTTTGGTTTATCTTTTGCTTTATGTTGATGATATCCTGCTGGCTGGAAATGATTTAAAGATTTTGGCTAATATTAAAGATAAATTAAAACTTAAATTTGAAATGAAAGATTTGGGTGCAGCCAAGCACTTTCTTGGTATTAAAATCACTAGAAACGGAGCAGGATTGTTCTTGGATCAATCTGCTTACATTAGAAGTGTACTTCAAAGATTTGGTATGATTACATGCTCTCCAGTAAAAACTCCTTTAGAAACTCATCCCAGCCAGGATGTTACGGGTCCTTGCATCATTGGTGTTAAAAGTTACAGGGAACTCATTGGATGCTTAATGTATGCTTGTTTAGGTACATGACCAATGACCAGACATCTGTGCCGCTGTACAGTTCTACAGCCAATTCCAAGCCAATGCCACGGAAGTTCAATGGAAAGGCCTAAAGAGAATTCTGAGGTATCTGCAGGGTACCTCTAGCTATGGTTTATGGCACAGAGGATCTGCTTACTGCCCCCTTACTCTGTTTGTTGATGCAAATTTTGCAAATGACTTGGATCCCAAGTCTGTGTCTGGTTTTTTGTTAAAAGTCCACGGTGACACTGTCGTTTGGGGGACTCGTAAGCAGACCGCTGTTGCCTTGTCAACCTCAGAGGCAGAGTTTGTGGCGCTGGCTGTGGGAGCGGCAGAACTGTCGTGGTTTCGTCAGATTTTAAAAGAGATGGGTATCTCTGCATCGAAGAATATTCCTGTGTATGAGGACAACCAATCAACAATCAATGCCTTGGAGGCATGGGACCATCGACGCATGAAGCACATTGATGTAAAATACAATTTTGTAAAAGATTTGTGTAAAAACAAGGTTATTAACGTTATGTATCTTCCTTCCGCTGAACAGGTTGCTGATTTCTTTACTAAAGGTTTACCACTTGACTTATTTGAAAGGCATAGAGAGGGAATTGGCATGTGCAATATAAAACTTTGAGGAGGAGTGTTGAATAAAGAGCAAACTTTCATATTGCATTGTATATATTGTAAATATTAGTTTGTCATACTGATAGTCCCACACCACCTGTACTTGTGAATGTGAATATGTAATGTGAATATGTATGCTACTGGAACTCCAGCTGTTACATCCCGTAACTCGGTCACTTCCGTCTGACCCAGCTGAGCGAGCAGGTTGTACTGTACAGAACGTTGTTTTGGAAGATAATATATCCGCAATCATCCTACTGATATCTTGAGTGATCATTTCTCAATCAACCCAAATACCTATCAAGATACAAATCTTAACAGGTATATTTATTTCTTCCTCTCTTGATATGTTTTAAATAGTTCAATTGAAAATTGACTGGATTGTCATTCTTTCAAGATACCTCAAACACCTCAGACACACCACTTCCTGCTCCATCCACTCATTTGCTGCACACCTGCTGGTCCCAGCAATATGCAGCAGGTACATGTTTTTATTTTTCATTCATACCTCAGTATTTCGTTTTTCAGTAAATATTTATCCTTGTTCTTGTGTCCAGGCAAACACTCCTAAAACACCTAACCAGATGGCAAGGCAGAAAGTGCAATCGACATGGGCTGCTGCATCTTCGGAGGCAGGGGTGCCCTTAGATGAGGACATCAGTAACAAAATTCAAGCAGGGGAGAAGGTTAAGGATTGTTTCTGAAATTTTAGCCTTGTGCCAATGCAAATAAACAGACTGTTCTCCATGTTTTCTTGTTGTTTCAGACCACAGTGGACATGTTAAAGGATTTTCTTCGAAGGAAACGATTGCCACTGGGAAGAAACAAGAACTTATCAGAAGATTGGAGGAATATTTTTCAAAACGCACAACTTAAATATTTTTGTTACTCCCTGTAAACTGTAAAGCTAATCTGAGAAGGTTTGTGTTATTTAGGTTTGTGTGTTGTCATTGTCCTCATAATTAACTAGTCTGACGTTAGGAAAACATACCTAAATTTACTTATCATGCTAATTATAATTAACTAGTCTGACGTTGGAAATATATGCCTCACAGATTTATTTATAATTTATAATGATAAATTTACTTATGTTCATGTTCAAGTATTGCACATATTTTTTTTATTGTTCAATAAAAACAAATGTGTTTGTGCAACCTCTGAATTATCATTAGACTACCTTCAAATTTTCCACACACGAGAAGTGCCAAACTAGAAACATGAAAAACAGTGTAGGAAGGGACGTCCCGTCA
>NW_026267291.1:44889-45482 GCF_000697945.3 Frankliniella occidentalis | reverse complement strand
TTTCTTACCTCTTTTGCGGTTTTGGGCCTTCTTTTACATTTAATTGTTCACTACAGCAATTTTTAACTTATTTTCGTCAAACATGACCCTCTAGCACCTAAACGGTTAGAGATAGAGCCAAACGGACGAAATTTTCGTCCACAGGGATCTACTACGACAAGTTGCCCCGTAGGAGACCATTCAATATTTTAGGAAATTAATAAATCTATTTTTGGGTCACTTTTGTGAGAAAAACTCCCTCTTGCGCCCAAACGGTAAAAGATAGATCAAATCGGACGAAATTTTCCCCCAAAGGACTCTACTTATGCAAGTTACCCCTTGGGAGACCATCTAATATTTTTAGCCCGCCCTTCTGCTTTGAAAAAGCTATCCAGCAGGCTTATGCAAACGACCTCGTGTGTGTTTGTCTGTCTGTCTGTCTGTCTGTCTGTCTGTCTGTCTGTTCCACTAGAAAGCTGTTACATCCCGTAACTCGGTCACTTCCGTCTGATCCAGCTAAGCGAGCAGGTTGTACTGTACAGAGCGTTGTTTTGGAAGATAATATATCCGCAATCATCCTACTGATATCTTGAGTGATCATTTCTCAATCAACC
>NW_026267291.1:38774-39854 GCF_000697945.3 Frankliniella occidentalis | reverse complement strand
AGAACGAAACGCCTACGGCAAATCCTGGCAACCACCCCTAAAGGGCTAAAAGGGGGTATCAAAGAAAATAAGGTAGGTCAGAAAAATCAAAACAAAATATATACTTTCTATGATCTCCGAAGGGGTAACTCGTCGAAGTAGAGCCCTATAGACGAAAATTTTGTCCGTTTTGCTCTATCTCTCACCGTTCGGGCGCTAGAGGGAGTTTCTATCACGAAAGTGGCCCAAAAATAAACATATTAATTTTAGAAAATATTAGATGGTCTCCTAAGGGGTAACTTGTCAAAGTAGAGTTCTTCGGACGAAAAGTTCGTCCGTTTGACTCTATCTCTAACCGTTTAGGCGCTAGAGGGTCTTGTTTGACGAAACCCGTGTAAAAATATTTTACCCCGAGAAGTTGCCGTAACTTGTCCGAATTAGCCCGGACGTCACGGGCAGTCCGAACCCATTCCGGTCTGTCCCACTTTCCTTCCGGCACGTCCCGGGGCTGCCCGCTTTCAGCCCGGACTCGGGTATGGGTATGACCGAGATTCGCCCGGGCACCTGCCGTCCGCTGGGGAACACCGAATTCAGCCCGTGCTCGGATGTGCACAGGGTGCTTGAGGTTGGGGGATGCAGGAGACCAAAGAATCAGATGTTAATCGAAGTTCAATAAAAATTCCACCCCAAGTGCAAAGAGTTTGTCACCGATAGGCGCCTGGGGGGTAGGCAACCCCTTCTGCGTGGAGTCCAGGCGGGCCAGCCTACACAGCAGGCTAGCCACGCACTACAACTAGGGTGGCAGCTCCCCCCTCCCCCTTCACCTCTCTCACCGATTTTTTTGTAGGGCCAGACTCTACTCGACCTAAGCAACTCAATGGGCATCATTTATACCTCTAAGTTCTGAATTGTACATGAAGTATCACGCGAGCGGGCCAAATGTAGTCCTGCTATAAGTGGTTTCAGAATGCCAGGACTGGTGGGGTTATTCCTTTGCTTTCTGTTCTTCCCTTACTGTCAATCTAATTTTATGTTTTTAAGTTGGATGTTAAATACTTTTACAGTGATGCTGCTGAGTAAGGAACTAGATAATTAAATGAA
>NW_026267291.1:36057-36459 GCF_000697945.3 Frankliniella occidentalis | reverse complement strand
ATCTTAAGGTCCACTTCTAGAGAACGAAACGCCTACGGCAAATCCTGGCAACCACCCCTAAGAGTGTGAATGGGGGTATACAAGGTTCCCAAATTCTTCCAAAAAGTAATTTTTTTTTATGCCCTCTTAAGGGGTAACTCGTCAAACCAGACCCCTTCGAACGAAAATTTCGTCCGTTTTGCTCTATCTCTAACCGTTTAGGCGCTAGAGGGTCTTTTTTAACGAAAATAAGCTAAAAATTGCCATAGTGATCAATACGTTGTAGGAAAAGGCATAAAATCCGCAAAATAGAAAGGAAACTCTCCCCCCCCACCCCCAAAAAACATTTTCTAAGCAGAAGGGTGGGTTGTAGTCGCGGTGCTGTCTGTCTGTTCCACTAGAAGGAGATGTGCTAGAGACTTG
>NW_026267291.1:22053-25395 GCF_000697945.3 Frankliniella occidentalis | reverse complement strand
TGGCCATGTCTCGGCTCTCTTCATCAGGCGTTCTCTCAGTTATACCCCGCTTCACCTTGGCCTCCCTGCTGACCTCGGCTTAGAGGTGGCCGCGGCTACCATCCACAGCCGCGGAGGCGACAGCATCACCGTCGTCAGCTTGTACGCGTTGTCTGGAGCGGGCCGCGTCCCCGCTGGCGCCTATGGCAGCGGCTGCTCGACGCGCTTCCGCCCCGGGTGGCGATCCTCGGCGACTTCAACGCGCACAGTGCTGCGTGGTACTGCCCCAGGGATGACCAGACCAGCGCGGTGCGCACATTGTCGCCTGGCTGGACCTGAATCGACTTACCATCCTCAACGACCGGACCGCCACCCGCATCGGCACGGCTGGACAGCACGATTCCACGATCGACCTCACCGTCGTCTCTCCATACTTTGGGCCTTCGGCTGACTTTCGGGTCCTCCCTGACTCCCACGGCAGTGATCAGATCACCGGCCACTGCTTGTCACCATCCCTCTCGGCCCGGCCGACATTTGTATGATACTAAGCTTTGAATTAAGTTATGATGAAACGAAACTGTGAAATCCTGTGTTAACTCTAAACAGATTGATAGGCCTTTTAAAAACTTCTTGAAATAATGCATGACAACAGCAAAAATTCTAGCTTAGGGACTTTGCCAATAACTTGTATTTATTTTTTAAGACAAAATATTTCCATACTTTTAAGGAAAAATTGCAATAAATACATATGTGTAAATAAATAAAGGTGGTTTGAGTATGATCAAATAAATTTAAGGATAACAGACTGACACTTAAAAAGAATGGGCCGAATGACTATAAATCTTACAGTCTTCTTGATAATTTTGGAGGTACCCGGCCCAAGGCCAAGGGACCTGAGAGCAATGAATTAAACTTAATGTTGGGGAAACGCGAGAACAAATGAGAAAACAGTTACAAGTGAGATGGCCGGTCTCACACACGTGCCCCAGAACTTGGCGTTGAGGACTGAAAATTTACAGGACGGAGCAAGGAGGCAATTTTTCACTAGGGGATGGGTGGCACGAATGTCCCGCTAAATTGAAGCGCAAAAGGGTGTGGCATGAGCGCATCTACAGATGCGCTCGTCACGCTGCCGGCCTACCCCGCCCCGCCTGCAGGCGCGACGCCGGCGCAACCGTGTCTAGGATCAAGCTCTTTGAAGTTTATGCCCGACCCCTGCGCGGCAGGATGCCGTCTACTGTAGTAAAGTAGGAGGGAGCGGAGGGAAACGGCCTGTACAACACAGTACAGAGAAGGGGGAGGAGGGGGCCTGGGCAGTAGGTCAAGGTCGCCGGGCAGAGGAAAGGGGGGGGGGGAGTGAGAGGGATGGACAAAACCGAGAGGAGGAGTGAGAGAGAGAGAGAGAGAGAGAGACTCTCAGCAGCGCGGGCTGTTTGCCCGGTTGTCAGAAGGCCCATTAGGTAGCAACCTATTTCGGCCCGGGGGAGAAGTGGGGCCTGTGCGGCCCAGGGGAGAACTTGTTCTCGGGGGCAACGTTGAATGGTGCCCGCGCGCGAAGCGCGAGCGAACCCGCGCTAGGCGGGGCGGCCGGGCGCGAGCGCGCCGCGGCCAAACTCAGGTCGAGGGGTTAAAGCGACGACTCCCTCCTAAAGAATACGTTATGTACGGTACGTCTCTAAAAGATACGTTATGTACGGTACGTCTCTAAAAGATAGGTTATGTTCAGTACGTCTCTAAAAGATACTACTAGTTTTGAGGTTATCAGGAGGTCAGTTTTGGGAGGCGATCCACATCTGTTAGAAGTTCAAACCAATTGTTCCAATGGCTGAACTATGCAGATGGGGACTCGAACTGTCATCTGACACCATTGATGCACCATATTTCAACCCCGTTTTGATCCTAAACGGCTGCCAAAAATGTGCTGCAAGAAAGCTCAAAACGGATAGTATCTTTTAGACGCGTACTCCACATAACGTATCTTTTAGAGACGTATCGTACATAACGTATTCTTTAGGAGGGAGCCGTCGAAAGGTGGCGGGCTGCACCCCCGTCAGGGGGCGTGGACCCGCCGCGAGGGCGCGGACGTTTGGGCGGCCGAAGTGGGCCCGGTGTAGGCGCCGGGCCGACCGTCAGAAGACGGAGCACGGCGGCTAGATGGTGGAGCATAGACGCCCGTGGCCGTGGAGAGCGTCCCGCTGGCTGCTTGGGCGCCCCCGGTGTCTGAGCCCGCGGAGGTGGGCGCGGGCGCTGAGGACACCGTCTCGACGATGCGGGGTGCGGGCCTTCGCAGTTGGAGCAGCGCGGAGCCGACCTGGTCGGGCAAAGCGCAGCTCTGTGATCCTGGCCACACCCGTATGAAAGGGCCCGGCTGAAAACGGTCAGAATGTGGCCTTTTATTCGTCATAATGCTGAGACGAGATCGAGACGGAATCGGGACCGCATTATGACGAAATCTAGTCGAGGTCAAGACGAGATTCCGACGACAAACGATTCGAGATTCGCCGACAGGATCTCGTCGCTATCTGGTCGCTGCGTGGTCCCAATCTCGTCATAATTTGTTCCGTTTTATGACGAGTAAACGACGAGATCGAGACGAGGTCCGCGTGGCGCCAAAGAGAAAACGAAAGGAGGGGGCCGGCCGCCCGGGCCGGAGGCGAACAGCCGACCAGCCGGACACAGAGCCAGCTCGGTGCGCGCTTGGCCAGAGCGCTCACCTGTGGACCACGAGGCCAGCTTCGACCACACTCCACGCGGTCTCTGCGGCGTCTGCTCCAGGCGGCGCACAAAGTGCGGGAGTCAGGGCGAAATTAGTAAAATTACAATATGGCTTCGGTCTTCGGCACGTCGATTTAGAAGTTTCCTATGGCGCGGAACTCATTTGACTGACACCGTTTAGCAACGATCTTAAATCTTTGCTCTCCCGGCCCCGGCAGCCGGTGCAGCCAATCACACTGGCTTCTATCCGGAGCAGACGCCGCAGAGACCGCGTGGAGTGTGGTCGAAGCTGGCCTCGTGGTCCACAGGTGAGCGCTCTGGCCAAGCGCGCACCGAGCTGGCTCTGTGTCCGGCTGGTCGGCTGTTCGCCTCCGGCCCGGGCGGCCGGCCCCCTCCTTTCGTTTTCTCTTTGGCGCCACGCGGACCTCGTCTCGATCTCGTCGTTTACTCGTCATAAAACGGAACAAATTATGACGAGATTGGGACCACGCAGCGACGAGATCCTGTCGGCGAATCTCGAATCGTTTGTCGTCGGAATCTCTTCTTGACCTCGACTAGATTTCGTCATAATGCGGTCCCGATTCCGTCTCGATCTCGTCTCAGCATTATGACGAATAAAAGGCCACATTCTGACCGTTTTCAGCCGGG
>NW_026267291.1:20169-22003 GCF_000697945.3 Frankliniella occidentalis | reverse complement strand
TGCATAAGCCCGCTGGATAGCTGTTTCAAAGCAGAAGGGCGGGCTAAAAATAGCATTTCCATGTACAATTTCAGCATAAAATGACAACCTTTGAGTAGAGCGTACATATGATTCTGAACAGTATACAACATTTTTAATTTTAAGTCTTGAGAAACACTTGTACCGCTCACCAAAAATATTAAGTCCAGCAAGTAAGTTTCTTATATTTAAGGGAATTGGATACAATGTTGTGAACTTTCCCACTACTCCAATACTTCGACATGCTGTTTAGAAGACCTTTGGAAATTTTGACAGAGATCTTTGGCAAGCCCTGGAGCCATTGAATCTAACATAATAGGTAATTTCATTAATACCCAGCATGATGATGTGATTTGCAGTGCAGCATGTCTGCTACCATGAACAAGTCTAGCTAACTGTCCATTTAGGAATTCATAAAATAAACATGAGTAAAGAAAAGTAGGGCCTAGTTTCCTAACAATCATCGGCATATGTAAAAGTTGATGAAAAGTCAGTGAGATGTATCTTAAACCATACAATGTTTGAAATTCAGAGACATAAGAGTGAAGTAGTTCTTCTGCTTCCTCAATTTCTCAAAGGAAATACTATCTTGACTTAAACTAGAGGGCAGTAACAAGATGGCAGTGGTGGTTCCAAAACCTCTGGGGAAGAATACCTAACAGTACATGCAAAGAATACTGGAATAAAAACATTTTAAAATCATACCCATTAAAATTTGAGAACTCTTTTTTAATACTTTTCAAAACACGATTAAAAGAGGATGGAGGTTTGATTGACTTAATTCTTAAATCTACCACATGGACTAGAGCAGATATGTTATACTCACTTCCAGCATGTTTTGTGTCAAACCATAAAACCATTAAAGTCTTCATCGCCCCTAAAAAACCTCCATGTAAAATATCGATTGCCATACAAGTTATTAAATTTGGTAACATAGTATATAATAAAGACGGACCTTTGATTCCGTATACACTAGCATCATCATCTAACTGTCGTGCAGCAATAGCTAGATCAGCGTACTCTGGTATATCATCATTGTCTCGAAGTTCAAAGTCTCTGTTGTAAGGGAACACCTGAACAGTGTTGTTATTATCATCACCCAGACCGTAACGGCCACCTTGACTCATACAGTAAAAACAAGAAAAAGCTCCATTAAATTGGATAAATCTCATGAACAATGACTTTGCGGGCATGTCAGCTGTGCCACCAAGAAGTTTAGCTTTCATTCTGAAAGTTTCTCCATTAGGCAGTTCCATCCTTGCTCCATTTACTTCTAAATCTTGCAATGAGTCAGCAATCGGCTGAAGAAATACATTAGGATTTGGTTTTGATTTCCCAAACCAAATGCCTGCCAATATTATGTTGTTTTTTTTAGTTCTATCAACATATTTCAATTCATTAATTGATAAATATATTGGCCAAATTTGCAAAGATGATGTTCTATATAAGGACATCCCATCAAAGTACATGAAAAAGCTTACATTATTGGGGTCAGATAAGAAACCACCATTAAAATGTTGTTGGTAGACTGACCCATCATAAATGTCCTCTATATTTTCCTCAGATTTTTTTTGGCGGTGAAATCTAAATTTTAGGGAATCATAAAAACCTGGTCTTTTTAACATACTCTGCAACTGTGCAACAATAGGAAGTCCTATAAAATAATCATTTTTCTGAGGGTCTCTGCAGTTTCCACAATGTGCATTCTTATCTGCCACAGCGGGTAAGTACTGGAGCTCCCCCCTCCTAGAGCTCCCCCCTAACATTTTTCGTATTTTTCTAATAATTAGTAATTAATACCCAATTTTCTCATTTA
>NW_026267291.1:12131-13989 GCF_000697945.3 Frankliniella occidentalis | reverse complement strand
TAAATGAGAAAATTGGGTATTAATTACTTCTAATCAGAAAAATACGTAAGATGTTAGGGGGGGAGCTCTAGGAGGGGGGAGCTCTAGTACTTCCCGGCCACAGCTAGTTGACACACGGAACAATAATAGTGACAAGTGATAAAATTTTTCCCTATCATTTTAAAATACTGTTTAAACTTGTAAATAGTTTTCACACACAGATTGTTTGCAGCACAGTGTAACTCTATTAATGACAGTAAGTCATTTACACAAATGCCTGTTAGTTTATGACTTAAAATAAAAGTTAAGATGGCTAGCATACTTTGCCCGAAAGTTGACCGAGCCCCATTGTAGAGAGGGTCATCATCATGGTCATCATCGTCATCATCTTCAACATCAGCTTCACTTTCATTATCCATTTCAATTTCTTCACAATCATTCTCTACTGCTGTGTCTTCTCCACTTCCCTCACTATCACCTACTCCACCTCCACCCCCTCCTCCAAATGGTTCCATGTTGTCCTCTGCTGCTTGCTCTTCATTTCTATCTCCAAGTCCTTCGCCTTCATCATTCTCCTCTCCCTCTTGCTCAGTTTCATTCTCTTCACTTTCCCCAGGTGAGTGTGAAACATTCATGCCTTCTGTAAAAACAACAGAAAATAATTAAATTAAAAAAAAAAAAACTAAAATAAAATAATGGACGCAGTAAGCCAACACAATAGTTAAGTGTTACAGAACCTTTGCTTATAACAAATCATAAATGACCTCTCAGAGAAACAAACATATATTTACCTTGTAAATGGCCCTCCACGTCACTCACACCCTCACAATCTGCATCATCCCCAGGTTCGACATGTTCATGAGCTCTATCCGGAGAGGAGCAAGGCGAGACTGAGGCATTTGAAGCTTCTGTAATAAAAGACGATGTCAACATTAATAAAAAAAGAAGTACAGTATCACCACCACACACAATATTAGCACTAGGAAAGCATTCACTGCTCAAACTTAATTGGACTTAACAATCTGAAATTTACTAAAAATGCTGGCAAATATCTAGCAATGCACAAACCTGATACAGCAGTGTTCGAATTTTCTTCAGGTGATGTGGGGTTGGGTAGCGGGGAACTGTCTCTCCTAGCCCTCTTTGGAGAGTTTGCTTGTGATGAATCTAGAAGAGTTATAAACTGGTTATGTCAAGTTGACATCAAAGCAGACGGCTGTGAGAAGTCTTTTTCTAGATCTATCTTGCAGAAAAGCACCTTACCAGAGTCACTATTTGAGCTGTCAGAAGATTTCTTTTGATGGCGATATGTTTTGTACCTCGTTTTCCTAGCTCAGTAAAGTTTCATAGCTATAGCATATAGCAATAGCTATAGCTATAATAAAGGGGACCAGCGCGAGGCTACTTCACGGAGGGTATGACAAAAATACCGGGCAGACCATCATATGTAGTTACATACATAGCTATGTATAGCTATAGCTATGTAGCTAGCATATATTATTGAAAATTTGTGGGGTTTTAGTTTCGTTGTAGTGTGAAAGATAGTAGGACCCAATAAAATAATAATGTTTAAAAATAACAAGGTTCCTTTTCATGACCTTCACTCCTTACCTTACTCATTTACATAACTTTACCGAGATGTCTACCTATCGTTTGTTATGCATATGAAATTGGTGACGTAACAGTACACTGATCTTTTATCATCAATCATTTTATTTTGGGATAAGGTAAGAGATCACAAAGATTCAGTCATAAGCAAATCAACTTTGGTTTATTTGTAAAATTAAATTGAGAAAATGGTTTAAAATTGTTTTCAAGAACCTCACTAGGGACCTGTAGTCTCCTTGGAATAAACCACTACTGAATCTGCGACGACTTT
>NW_026267291.1:11106-11379 GCF_000697945.3 Frankliniella occidentalis | reverse complement strand
AACCACCTGTTAAGGAGATAAAACATACACACAAAATAATTTGATGTTCACCAGTTCTTTACCATATCACCTTTGTCATTCCATTTTATTTTATTTTATTTTGGGGGTGGGGGGTGGGGGACATCCAGCGAACAGTCAAATGTCAAGATGATATCAATTGACATCAAATGAGGCGCATCATGAAATTTTGACGTTTAATCGACTATTAGAAGAAAGTGCTCTCCGCATTGGAATATTGGAGTACTTCCCGGCCACAGCTAGTTGACACACGGA
>NW_026267291.1:6809-7832 GCF_000697945.3 Frankliniella occidentalis | reverse complement strand
CAAGCTCCTTATTCGCCCATGGATTCAATTTCACAAAATTATTCTCTTTCACTTCTTGTTTTTTCTCACTGTCTTTGATGGCTTTTTCCATGAAGTTGTGGAAATCATTAGACAGTTCTTCAGTGTCATGATATGATTCAACATCCATCTGGTTTAGCTCCAAGTAGTCTTGCAGTTTATCATATTGTACTATGTTCCTTACATCTGCACTGTAAAAACTTATTGTGAAGTGACAACAAATATCGTGACATAACATTCATTTTGGCCTATAGAACAAATGAGTTGTCACAAATGTGATGACTCCTTTGTTTTAATGGTAATGACAAATCAGTCGTCACACTGCATGAAACAAATCATTAATCTCCCGACTAATGTTTTGTCACATGACTGAAGATTTGTAATGTCTTGATTACAGGCCACTTGTCACTTCACAAATATGTTATCACTTGATCGAGCAGCCGTCACGGAAACCATTGCGCGAAACTGAAGCCGTTGGCTCTCACTGATGACTCCGCATGCTGCCCATCGGTATATATTGAATGCAGCTTCGTTCGACTATACTTATGTGTGACGGTGTGATCAGGTGCGCAATGCGCTCTTAACAAGGAAGTCCAGGCCGTAATAACGGAGTGATGTCTTCTATTCGGAAAGACTATTCGGTCAGAAACATTTTTAAAATTATTATTTTACTTCTTGGCATGTGACAAATTACCCGTCACAAGATTGTTACTTTATCACGTGACGACTTATCAATACTATGACGAATTATAAATCAAGTGACAATGCACTTGTCACGTGACGGCATATTTGTAAATGGTCTGTGACGACATATCTGTGAAACCGATTTAGGAGAGGAAAGATTGTGAAGTGACGACTAATATTTTTACAGTGTGTTCCTGCTGACTTAAAGGAGCTAGGCATGGTCCAAATAAGCATATTGTGGTCAGATACTTCATCTTCCATTTCAATGTTTAAGATGTTCATATTCCCTTTGTCAATATTAGTCATTATATGGTCAATGGT
>NW_026267291.1:4305-6215 GCF_000697945.3 Frankliniella occidentalis | reverse complement strand
CTATAGCTATGATACTATAGCTATGTACTATAGCTATGTACTATAGCTATGATACTGCAGCTATGGATGGACCCTGGAAACACAAGCAACAGTACTATACAGCACCCTTTAAGCGGTGTTAGTGCTGTCGTCACCACGTGGTGACTACTAACATTCCCAAAAGTGCTCCGTCCCAAGGAAAACGTGACCTCTGACTGAGGCCTCGATTCTTGTACTTGTGAGGTCAACAGTGAGGTCATAAGTTCCAGAATCGTGACCTCGTAAGTCGTAAAGAGGTCACGTCACAATGAGGTCTTCGTAGGAACCACGTTTTCCTTGGGGTTTTCACACCTATCGTGCCTTTCCAAAGGCACTTAGCAGAGCACTAGCATCCCCGAAGGTTGTTACATCACTATTTTCTCCGGTGTAGTGATGGGATTGTAAATTTGTTCGGTAAACTCTAAATTTGGATGGAGTATATTCTCATAGAAAGCTGCGTTTTTGTGTCAATCTCAACGACGTGAAAATTTCAATCTGGGGTCCGTTTGTCGATCCTTCGTCACCAATAATGCACTCATCGGTTCACGGAATTCAGGAAGTAACGCGCACAACGGAGAAGAGACTCAGGAAAATGCTGATGAATTACTTACCCATTATGTGCAATAGGGAGGGCAAGTCCTACTAAACAAGCAACAGCACTATAGTAGAGAACACGACACAGAAGTGCGCTGCAGAGAGCTGCCGGAAAACGTTCTCTCCCCCTCCACCCTGTTTTACCTGATTTAGAAGGAAAGGCACTTCCGGTGAGCTCCCTGATCGATTCTGCCGCTAGGGGCGCTAGTGACATGTGTCGCCGTGAGAAGTAAACCGCAACGTTAGCGTCAAATATTCGATACGGTTGCGAACCTTCTAAGAACTTCTTAAGTTTGTAGACACCTACACGCCAACATTGGCGCTGGTATTACTGTTACTGTTGCATTCATGTGGAATAGAACGCAAGTGGCAGGCTCTAAATCAACCAAAGTCACCTGCAATATACTCTAACGTCTTCAAAGAAGAGAACGTACCCAAGCGGTCACTCAGTAGCGAACCTGCCTCTAGTGATCGAGTGTATGGAGTTTGAGTAATAAAGTGTCCAAGACCAGAGATCGGCCACGCGAGGCCGAGGCAACTCTTGGCAACCCTGCAACCTGAAACCTACTGAGTCCGCTTCCTCGGCGTTGAACCCAACGAGTACCGAGTACCCAGCGTTCGGTCTTCCCTCCTGGCCTCCGGTCCCGGGCGAGCAGCACCAAACAAGCCGCAACCACTACAGCCCCCTCCGCCCCCTCATCTGCGTCGGAGGAAGAAGGCTGAGTTTTTTAAATGTTTTATTTTTCTACGTATGCATGGCACACGTGTATCGCTATCTTTACAGACCTCCGCCCCCATGCGGTCGCCGCGGAGCGGGGCAGGGGAAAGGCCCAGCGGGATCTACAGAGAGAGATGGGGCCTCGGAAAAATCGTCATTTTTGCTGTTTTCTGTACTTTATACGAGCGCGTTGCGGGGTATGGATCACCTTCTTAGGGACAACACGGAACACGGGGGGGGGGGATTTCCGGAACGTTTTTTCATGCTCTTTCGATTGCAATTATTACCATTTTCGGCTATTTACCTCCTCCTATGCGTATGAGTGCAATTGGGTGACTGCGAAAACCCAGAAGTGTAAAAATGCACAAAGCACCCCGCCTTTCTTCTTTCCATGACGCCATTCAGCCCAAATGATAGGCAATCGCCCGATGCCGTCCCGTCCACCTGGCGCATTGTGCGGGTGGCCTACCTGGTGGCTTTGCAGGCACTACAGCGAACCACCCCGCCCCACTCTCTCTACACTCTCCCTTACGCCATCCGCCTGTAGTCTCCGACGCCGAAGGCGGGCTGGCGACAGCGG
>NW_026267291.1:2028-3258 GCF_000697945.3 Frankliniella occidentalis | reverse complement strand
TGCGGACAGACTGCCCACAGTCGAGCAGGATGAGATCCGCCGACAGGTTAGCGACGTCGAAGTTGTCCACGACCAGCTCGACGACGGACGCCTCGGTCGATATGGGGCGCAGTGGAACGCGTGCCGCGCGGAGAGCCGAGCCTGCTACCTCGCCCCCGGACGCGGCAGCGGCCAGACAACCGTTCAGACGTTATCCGGCGGCCGTCAACCGCAGTGTTCCCCAGCAGCGGGTAAGGTTGCGGGACCTAGAGCGCGTCAGGCGGCCAGCGGTGTGGTGCGTTGGAGACCTGGTGCTTTGGAGCGCAGGACGTGGTGCGCGGAGCCTGCCGCCGTCGTCCTCGCTGTCCGGGTGATGAACAACACGGTGTAGCCCCGGGATCCCGGCTAACTTTTTGCGTCGGGCCACTATGCGCTTTCGCACGCCGTCTGATTGCTATTCGGAAGCGTCCGTGTAGGTGTGAGCTGCTGCCTCGAGCGCTGGACAACCCAGCCGGCCGAGGGGTAACTCACTGGCCCCGATGCGTGTACACCGACTTAAAGTCAAAGTTGACTTTGTGACTTTTTCTGACTTTCTCTGACTTTTATTGACTTTTTTGATTTTTTTGTTGACTTTTTGACTTTTTTTGACTTTTTTGACTTTTTTTGACTTTTTTCTGACTTTTTGACTGATTTCACTGAATTTTAGTAGGATTTTCTGCTCATTTACACAGATTTGGACATTTTTCGACATTACACAAATTGGGAACACTATACTGAACTTGAAACCTCTATCCATAAGTACCAGCCATCATCTGTTATAAGAGCTTTGGAGGCAAGTGATTTCTATGTTGAATATGCTGAAGAACGTTTAGGAAACATTGGATGTAACATGTTAGTCAAACCGTTCAAAATTTCATTTTTTTGCGGCACTTATTGCATTGTGTTTTAAAACTGCACCTTGCGTGGCAAATTTAGTCATCGTAGAAAGTTTGATAAAAAAAATTGAATTGAGAAAGAACCAAGGAACAACTTTTGTGAAAATTAAGTGATTTAGGATTTCAAATTTTGGGTCAAATCTTAATATTTTACAAGTTAAAAATATTTGCCATAATGGAGCTTCCATAGGAGGGATAAATATGCAAATCTGGTTCGTAAATCTTGTAGAACACCCTCTTATATCTATCTCTCCAAAAAACCATCTCCGTAACTTAAAACTTGTTGCGCAAGGAATTTTTAGAGCGTTGTAAGAAT
>NW_026267291.1:1677-1978 GCF_000697945.3 Frankliniella occidentalis | reverse complement strand
TCTTGTAGAACACCCTCTTATATCTATCTCTCCAAAAAACCATCTCCGTAACTTAAAACTTGTTGCGCAAGGAATTTTTAGAGCGTTGTAAGAATTGAACAATCGACCTGAAATTACTATTCTAGGCACAACCTAAAACTGGAGGGTTGATAAGATGCATTTACTATTGTCTCTAAAACCAAATTAAGTAAAAAGATAAGTAAGAAAAAAAAGTCTGCATAGTATAAATAAACTAGTCATTAAAGCAAAAATAAACGAACACCAGAGCAACAGCTGACTTTTCTGACTCACTCTGACCTCT
>NW_026267291.1:0-1384 GCF_000697945.3 Frankliniella occidentalis | reverse complement strand
TGAGGCGTGGGGTAGGCAGGCCCGCGGTGCAGCTGTGTCCAGTGAGCACGGGAGACAGCAGAGCGCCTGTGAGGCGTGGGGTAGGCAGGCCCGCGATCCAGCTCTGTCTGGCGAGTGGCCCGTGTGCTTTGGCACACCCACCACGTCGGTCTCCACCGTGTCTGACCTCTCCGTTTTGCAGAGGAGATCCTGCGCGGGCGCACGGCCATGTGGATGTCTGACGGGGGCCACTCGGTGCTCTTCGCCACATTCAACGACACGCTGGTCGAGGAGATGAAGATCCCGTGGTACGGCACTGTGGACGAGGACCGCCAGTACCCGGACATCCGTAGCCTGCGCTACCCCAAGGTAAGCCTCCGCGCCCACTGGGCCCTCCGGCCCGACCGATTGATAAATCGTTAATGCTAGTCCGGCCCCTCGTGACTGTCCGTCTGCTGTCCGTTTGCTGTCGGTCGCTCTGGCCTCCCGAGGGCGCAGCGCCCACCCGCCGTCCGGCAACTGGACGACCGACCCGCCAAACTTTGGGCTCGGGAAATAAATTCTCTGGTAATCTGCTCGAGGGTGGGGCGGGGGGCTCCCGTCATGCTACCCCTCCCCCTCGACCGTAGATGCCCGCGCTTGGGAGCTTGGAAATTAATTAGAGTGCATTTTCTGAGACTGCCGGCGAGACGTATAAACTTTCCTCGTTACGTGCTGCTGTTGCTGGTGCTGCGCCATGACTCGCCGGACTAAAACTTAACTTGGAGAATCTTTCACGTTTCTCTCCCACCCTCTGGCCCGCACATCTCCCTCTCTCTTTCCAACCCTATCCTCCTCGCATGAGCTGCGAAATGATCGCCATTTGTTGCAGCCCGGCACGCCGAACCCGATCGTTACGCTCAGGGTCGCCAACTTGACTGTGCCGTCGGACATCCGCACCAGGGACCTGGAGCCGCCGCTGGCCTTTGGCTTCAATAGGTGAGTGGATTGGCGCGCCGCGCACCGCCGCTTTTTCATCTCTGATCGCGAGGGAAAAGACGGGAGGGTTGGGGTGATGAAAGAGGTTCTCGACATTTGCCTTCGTTCTCGTTTCCAACTCGCAAATGTCATGGTGGTGAGCGCTGTTCACGAATATTATTACTTTAACTTATCGGGCTCAGAAGTACAAGATGATTAAAAGGAAAGGATTGAAAGGATTCATTCCCGCTGGTTGAGATGGCGGTCTTGAGATCGACGGGTGTTCTCGGCTGCTCCGCCCCACCCGCCCGCCGCGCGGTACCGGACCGCCGTTCCGAAAGCCGTAAACAGCGAGCGACGGTGTGATATGGGCTTTATTGATGGCTGCGCGGTAATCGAAATGGTCAGAGGTGAGGGGCGGGGGCGCCCAGATTGGGGAGGGGATGGG
>NW_026267290.1:518809-519702 GCF_000697945.3 Frankliniella occidentalis | reverse complement strand
TGTGAAAGTTAAGAAGAAAAACATGCTTCGAATCGATATCGAATCGATAACGAGCCGAACGTATCGTAAACGTATCAGTATCGTCTCGTCAGCAACGCTTCTGGCGATATCGTCCTCCTGTCGATCTGTGGCCCACTTTTGTATCGATAACGACAAAGAGGACGACCAATGAACGATGTCGTCGATCGACATCGTATCGATATCGTTCCGATAGGCCTTTGCTCACTGGGTCTGCTACCACCTGAAGGACCTTGTTTTGCGTTGTCGTCGTCGGGCATGCTTGCAGCCACTTGCAGCGAGCTTGCAGATATTCGACGAATAAAACTCTTGCAGATTTTTCTTCTATATTCTTAGGCACAATACTAAAGGCAGAGCTAGAGGCGCGCTCGGCCCATAACCTGTTGTAAATAACTGGTATAAACTACCGATGTCACTGTATATGACTGAGTAGGAGTACAAGCAAAGTAAGATCGACACAGGTTGAAGTTCGGAACGGAAGTGAAAAGTTTATTGAACTGTAGATAACGACACATTATTGGCAGACACACACAACAGCTGAGCTGACTAGAGCAGTACAGCAGTAGACGGAGTGGTTATTCTCAGGATTGTTTATATTTGTCCAACAAAACTACATCATTTTGATGTCATTGTCAAGATTTGGTCATTTTTTCATTATTGCACCCGTCATTGCACCCGTCATTGAGACCGAAATAGAATATGACCTCAACTAAGGCAATCCGACGTCACATCGAAGATTATGAAGCGTTCAAAGATAGGTCTGCAGGAATTCTGAAAAAACACATTCGCCTTTGTTCGTCCGTCCTAAACAGATTCGCCCTTGTTCGTCCGTCCTAAACAGATTCGCCAGTGTTGCACGGATGCGTCGATGTGCA
>NW_026267290.1:517200-517747 GCF_000697945.3 Frankliniella occidentalis | reverse complement strand
TGATGCGAAGGCAATAGGCTTGTTAGACTGCATTACACAAGTTCCAATACCAAATTGAGATGAGTCACATTGAATTACAATACCTCGATACCTCCTAACTATAAGCGCTTATCTGCTCGGAACCCTGGACAACACCGCTCATCTGCTCAGAACCCTGGACACGCCGCACATCTGCAGCCCGCCTTGCACAACGCCGCTTGTCTGCAAGCCACTCTGCACAACACCGCTCAACTACGAGATGCCTTGCACAAACCCGCTTAAGTGCAAACCACTCAATTGTCAGGGGACGTGTTTGAAGTTTGAGGGCTTAGGACAATTCGGGAAAAGTTTTCTCACTTCATCTTCTAACCGATTTCAGTTCTTTGACATTTAACCTTTCGAAATATGTAGGTATGTATGGCAATACTTCACATAATACGAGTATTAGAATAATATTGATGTGCAGCGCAGAGACCGACTACCGATGTAGCCTTTTCCGCGAGAGTTAACCTGAAACTTTTAGACGCACTCAAAACATCGGTTTTCTGACCACTCTATCATTGTGTTT
>NW_026267290.1:515309-515964 GCF_000697945.3 Frankliniella occidentalis | reverse complement strand
GCTCACATTATTCTCTATTTTCAGAAACATCTTCATCATCATGGCAGAGTTCTTCATCTGATTCATATTCAATATCAGAAACCTGCTCTTCTTCAATGGCAGGTTCTACACCGGACAGAACATCTCTAAGGAAGGCCTGTTTCTGAACAGGTACGTGATTGTTATCACATAGCCATGTTAAGTCTTTGATGGTATTTGCTGAGAGCGGAATGGCAGACTCATAAGCAGGAGGTGGCTGAAAGTTTTTGAGATTTATCGGTCGACCTGCTTTGTTGGGACTCATAGAAATATATTGCTCAGAATCAAACTCATATTTAATTCTTACTATGTTTCCCTCTTGGCCATTAATATGAAGTTCACGAACCTTCCTCCATTTTATTGGTTGCCGCTTCAAATCTATGTCCCAGTTCTGCATATCAACGAGATTCTTGAAAGAAAAAATTGAGGTTTTGTTCAATGTCTTCACTCTATACATTGGCAATTCTGCTTTGGCACCCTCAATCCATTTCACCCAGCTGTCAAAATCATATATATCTTCCTTTTCAGTAACTTTCTCAATTCTAGCATGGATTGAGTCTGCTTCCATTTGAGTATGGCCAGGCTCCAAATATCTGTGTGTGATTTTTATACTGTACTTGACGGCAGCATACTCATA
>NW_026267290.1:509804-510332 GCF_000697945.3 Frankliniella occidentalis | reverse complement strand
CTTTCTTGCCTATGCCCTCATGCCATAAGAAACAGTCACCTACTCTATCAGTCATATTGAAAGCTGTAAAGTTATAAACATTCAGCTTACTTCTGTAGTAGTACGCTCCATCTTCTGACTTAGGACAAGACAACTGTTTTCGCAGGTCAAAAGAGCATGCAACTACTTTTTTGTCTGTCATGCTTTCTGCTACATCCTTTGCTTTCAGAGCTCTTGCCTTGTTCTTGTTCTTAACATGTTCAACCCATACAGCTTTCTTGTCTTCTCTAATTTGTCTAGTGTTGCTTTTGTTCCTCATAATTGAGCATAAACTACATTGATCTTTTTTGGGCTTGAAAAAGCCAATGTTAAAGTTTGTGTTTAAAAGGTCTCTGTATTGTCTTTGACTTGCTACTGCACTCCTTGGAAGATTTTTTTCTTCAGCCCATTTCTGGTAAAGTCTAGCCATCTTGGCAATACTTAGACCCTTTTCAAGGTATTCACGTTTTGTTCTCTTCCTACAATAGTGAGAAGGAATACGGGGAAACA
>NW_026267290.1:508081-508629 GCF_000697945.3 Frankliniella occidentalis | reverse complement strand
AGTGCGCCGAGAGTCGTGCGTTCGCATCCCGGCGAGTGCGTTACATTTTCTTACTTTCTAGCTCGTTAAGGCTGTGTTGTTCTCGGCATTTTGTCGCTTTCGTGGAGTGCAAGTGTTTGAATGGTATTTACTTTCGGATATTTTAATCATCAAATCGATGCGGGTATGAAGATTATGACAATACATAGCGGTGCAAAACTTTGAGCTCTTCTTGTAAATCCTGCTAATTTCACTTTCACGAATAACGCCCTCAGGCCCGCACTGTGTAATCTGCGAACATCTCGAACGCCCGCTCCAAAGTATGATCGAAAACAAAAAAATTGATGGTGACCGGGAGTCGTGCCCACGCCTGCCGTGCGAGCGGTCCTCGGACCCGCAGCGCTATCCACTGAGCCACGGCCGCTTCTCTGACGACGTGTCTCTCTGGCCTCGGTGTCAGTGGCGCCGGCGGCTTCACCCGCCGACGACGTAAAGGATGAATCTTGCAATAACCGCCAAACCGCGGGGTTTAGTGCAAAACACCTCAGATGCAAAAGTGACCACCTCAT
>NW_026267290.1:504886-508031 GCF_000697945.3 Frankliniella occidentalis | reverse complement strand
GTCAGACACGATGGTGGATCTCGTTTCCGTCAGACCTGGCTCTTACAGTTCTGTCGAAGATTTTCTCTCGGGTGTCAATGATGCCCTGAAAACATTTGATAACGATATTTCACAGTCAGACACGAAATACTATGAGGTGACTAATCAGAGGATAACGTTTAATCCGTTCGACAATGATGAACAATACAAAGTCCATTTTTCCCCACGCCTTGCCCTTCAGCTTGGACTTGAGCACCCTGGGCCGTATCCGGCAAACCAGGACATCTGCGGCACTAAACCCCTGGACATTAGTTTGGGGATGCCGGCTGAAATGTTTATCTACATGAACATTCTCTCTGACCAGATTATCGGCCACGAGAGGGCACCGCTGCTCCGCACTGTCCCACTCGACATTAATGCGCAGCACGGCACCACCTCGGTCGTTCACTTTGATCACCCGCTGTACTTTGACTTGCGGACAAAATCGTTTGACACTCTGGAAATAGATATAAGGGACAGCGCAGGGCGTCGGATCCCATTTCAGTTCGGAACGTCAACCTTGTTGGTTCACTTTCGTAAACTCTCCTAAAAAAAATGGATCCTATTACTCAATATTACATGCGACAAATAATGCTCACACTGATAAACTAAGTGTTCAACTGCTCAACACTTGTTAGTGTGCAACTTCAAGTTAAATACTTGCAAGTGTGCAACTGCAAGTTGAATACTTGCAAGTGTTCAACGCGGTAGAGGTGTGCACTTGCAAGTGTGCAACTCCTAAGTTTAGCACTTCCTACACAGTGACCGTTAGACAGCTCTACACTTGCAAGTGCACACCTACCGAGTTGAAAACTTGCAAGTGTACGACTGTGGAGTTGAACACTTGCAAGTATTTAACTTGCAGTTGCACACTTACAAGTGTTGAGCAGTTGAACACTTAGTTTATCAGTGCAGTCACAACGGTGGCGGGCATTATTATGCCGGTAGCAGTTATCAAAAAGGACACGGTATCGGTTCCTGGCTGGGCGGTCTGTTCCGTTCCGTTTTCCCCGTACTTAAAAGTGGCGCGGCCGCTGTGGGGAAGGAGGCGGCCCGAGCGGGTAGTCACATTCTCGCGGATGTCGCTAGCGGAGATAATATCAAAGAGAGCGCTAGGCGTCACGGGGGCGAGGCCGTCCAAAACCTTAAGAGACGAGCGGCCAGTGCCATGAGCGGGTCTGGGGCTATAAAAAGGAGGAAGCGTTCACCTAATCTTCATTCGGTTACTAAACCGCGAAGTAAACGGTTCTCACCTGATTATTTCACCTAAGATGCCTTTCATTCATAGTTCATCCCCCGAGGCTCTGCCCTCATCCCTCGATGTGTTTGGCGGGACGCCTCACCAAGTGGGGGAGGAGAAAAGTCAGCTCATGGAGTTTAGGGCTACAGCGTCCAATCTCGACGCCAGCACCATCACGGTCGACATTCAGGGTGTAGGTCATGGATACGGCGACGCTGCTCTCCTGTATCTCTACACAAAACAAAAAATTGTGAATGGTGACGGTAAAGATATTACGGATGCTGATGGGAGCGACGCGACAGTTGTCAACTACCCGTTGGGGGCCATGTGGTCACAAATCGACTGCAGCATGAACGGCACGGTCATTTCCCAGAGTAGTATGACGTATGGTTATCGTTCCTACATCGAGACCAAACTGAATTACGGCAGGGGGGCCAAAGAGACCCATCTGCAACAACGCATGTGGTATGAGGACACGGCAGGGTTCTATGACTCACTCAATAGTGAGCAAAACCTAGGCCTTGCTTGGCGTCGATCTCGCACCAAAAACAGCAAGGTTTTTGAGCTCTTCGGCCCCCTCCACATCAATCTGTGTAATTCTGACCGTCTCATACTCAACAACGTGACGATCAGCCTAAAAGCCACTCGGAGCCGCGACGACTTTGTGATCATGTCCACCAAAGGAACTGAAAAACTTAAGCTCCTGGACTTTAAGGTCGTGATGAGAAGGGTGACCGTATCCCCCTCCGTGATGCTCGCCCACGCCCAAGTACTAGAGAAGGCTCACGCCAAGTACCCGCTCACTCGTGTCGATATCAAAACCATCACGATAGCGAAGGGTTTGAGGGATAAAACGGTGGACAACCTCTTCCTTAATCAAATGCCCCAAAGAGTCATCATAGGTTTCGTTGACAATAAGGCGTTCAATGGAGATTATAAACTTAATCCATTTAACTTCCACCACTTTAATCTAAACTTCCTCCAACTCCACGTGGATGGCATGCCCGTCCCGGCCCAACCCCTGACTCCTGACTTTTCTGCCGGTTTGTACATTGAAGCGTACAACACCCTTTTTAGTGCCACGGGGATTCACTGGAAAGATGACGGGAATCACATACCGTTCGCAGACTATCCCCGGGGCTCGACCCTGTTTGCGTTCGACCTGACCCCTGACCTCTCTGCTAGCATGCCGCACTGGAATCTGCAAAGACATGGTTCACTGCGTCTCGATATGCGATTCGCCGACGCTCTGCCCGATGCTATAAATTGCGTGGTCTACGCCGAATTCCAGAACTTGATCGAGATCGATAAAGATCGCAACGTCATTGTCGACTACAACGTCTAATGGATGGCTTCACGCTAGACTCCCTGATGCGCAGGGATAAACACGTCTCACCTCTTTTCGAGGGTGTGTTTGCAGCGGACACGCTGCCGCGCAAACTTCACAACTGCCCCGCACTTTTGATCTGTAACACAGACCCTATTTCAAAACCAGGGCAGCACTGGGTGGCTTTTTACATCGATAAACATGGTGTGGGTGAGTACTGGGACTCCTACGGTTTTCCACCACTCGTACCACAACACAAAAGATTTCTAAACCGACACTGTAAAAAATGGACTTACAACCACAAAAGTCTACAGGCACTAAATTCCACGGTGTGCGGGGAGTATTGCATACTCTATCTGGTCCACAGAGCTCATGGGTATTCCCTGCACTCTTTCGTCCACAAGCTCTTTACCTCCGATCCGATAAAAAATGATGATGTCGTGCGAAAACATTTTCAGCACATGTTTGGTAGGAAACGAGCATGCGTGGTCGCCGGGGCGCAGACGTGCTGTGGACGTAGTTCTAAAAATATCCGCTAGGTGGCGCTGGCGCAGGTCTTA
>NW_026267290.1:503276-504584 GCF_000697945.3 Frankliniella occidentalis | reverse complement strand
AGTCACAAGAGGTCTCCGGCGATACTCGCTCTCGCAGAGATCTCTTGGGACATGCTGCACAGTGCGAGGTATGTCTTCCTTACCGCGCTCCTGAGTATCGACAGAATGGCTGCCCGAACTCAGAGCGAAATAGGACAGTACATGCGAAATTGCAAAGAGATGCTGGCCAAAAAGGGGTATTCCACTCCGAACTCCATCTCTGACATCCAGGAGAAGGTGAAGAGAGATGAGCTTCTGACGGATGTGTTCCTGCACGTAGGTTGTGACCTCCCAGAAATCATTCAGTATGAACTGATTGCTTACCACCTTGACTTCTTGAAAGACAGGGTGTTCGATTACATGAGGCATGATCTGATGCGGGGTAGCGCCGTAGATACTCCACCTGCTTAGCTCTCGAGACCTCCTTGGAGATGTGCGCAGGGGAGACAAAGAGACGGGTTATACCCCTCTCTTTAAAGGATGCTGGCCCCACCGGCGCAGGGGAGATGCTGGTTAGGCCCCTAATATAAAAAACCCAAACACATTTGTGTGAGTCATCCATGCACCGCCCTCGTGGTAGCGCTGTAGATACTCCGCTTAGCTCTCGCGGCTGATCCGATACGGCATAGTAATGAGGTGGCACCCAATCCCGCCTCACTGTAGCGATAGCAAAATGGCTCATGTGTTCTGTGACGTACAGATGTTGAGAGGCCAAAGTGGTGAACTCCTCATTAAAGAGTTCAGCCGATGCAATGTTGACTGGGATGTGAGTCATACGGCGTTCTTCAAACCGCCCTATGATGAGACATTACTCCCAGAGAAGTATCGGCGCCACAACCACTACGTCACAAAACACGTGCACGGTCTGAAGTGGAACATGGGCCTCATCCCCTATGAGTTCTGTGAGGACCAGATCCACGAGATGGTCAATAGCTTTGAGGTCGTCTATGTTAAAGGCGATGAGAAAAAAAAGATGCTGCAAAAAATGCTGCGCGAAAAAGTTGTCATCGACATTGAGACACTAGGGTGCCCCAAGCTCAGCAGGCTGCCCAAAATGTTTGTGCCCTTCCATTGTCAGGAGCACAGTGTCTTCCCAACCCACTCTTGCGCATGTCTCAACGCACGGCGCATAGGAATGTGGTACACGTTCACCATGGCTTAAAAAAGAAAAAAGAAAAAAATACAAAAAAAGTTTTTGTTCAGCTGCGTATAAAAGCGCGCACCTCTGATCTTTGATTCATTGGTCACCATGTCGCTCAAAGGTGAACACCACTTAGCCCTCCAGGCGCAGTGCCGTGTCGTGCCACTAAGAAAAAAGAAAGTGGACAC
>NW_026267290.1:494017-502815 GCF_000697945.3 Frankliniella occidentalis | reverse complement strand
CACCACAAGAGGTGCCATTAGCCGAGCTCACTAAGTGGAATGCTATGCAGGCGAGTGGCGGCCTCTTGTCCTGGGTTCGATACCCATAAAGGTCCGCCATTTTATCCACCTCTTTGTGGCACGTACGTATAAGGGACACGGAGGCGGTGGTAGGAACCCCACCTGCTATCTCCATTTCTTATATTGTCTTATAATCGTTTTGGTTTCATTCTCTAATAGCACAGGAGCCATTACTCACAGTTCGTAGTCGGTCCCTGTGGGTGGGTGGTCTAAGGTGCGTAAATGATGCACAAGAGGACGCTGGTTCTAGACCCAGCGGCCGCCTCCATTTTTATTTTTTTTTCGTTTCCTTTTAAATGCATGGTAGCACCGGGATCTGTGCTGACGTTCCTAAACACCTCCGGACAGCCGCGACCACTAAGGCGTTGATCGGCTGGCCACGGGGCCCGGGTTCGATTCCCTTCAGCGATCGCTCTTTTGTTTACGAATTCTTCGCTCGGCCGAAGTCAAGGCGCCCGGCGAGTTTCGCATTCCAGTCCCAAGGGAATGGAACGCTGTTCACACTACACGCGCTACAAAGAGGTGGATAAAATGGCGGACCTTTATGGGTATCGAACCCAGGACAAGAGGCCGCCACTCGCCTACATAGCGGTGCAAAACTTTGAGCTCTTCTTGTAAATCCTGCTAATTTCACGTTCACCGACTAACGCCCTCAGCCCCGCACTGCGAAATCCGCAGACATCGCATCGCATCGCATCCAAAGTATAATCGAAAAAAAATAAAAATATTGATGGTGACCGGGAGTCGTCCCCACGCCTGCCGTGCGAGCGGTCCTCGGACCAGCAGCGCTATCCACTGAGCCACGGCCACACGACGGAGTGGCAGGGGTGACGGGTGACTATGTCGGGGCTCAACAGCCGAGTGCGTTGAGGCGCTGATTTGAGTGCTGAGTTGAGCCCCGGGAGCCGTGTGTCCGGTTCTCGGTGGCAGCGTGATTTTTTTTTTGTCTTTACTTGCTGCTCGAAAAGTAGCACGAAGGAGTAGCAGTAGTGACTTTGTCGGGGCTGTACAGCCGAGTGCGTTGAGGGGCTGAGTTGAGCGCCGGGAGCCGTGTGTTCGGTTCTCGGTGGCAGCGTGACTTTTTTTGTCTTTAATTGCCGTTCGAACAGTAGCACGAGGGAGTAGCTGTGGCGACTTTGTCGGGGCTCTGTAGCCGCGTGGGTTGAGGCTCACAGCAGTGCGCCGAGAGTCGTGCGTTCGCATCCCGGCGAGTGCGTTACATTTTCTTACTTTCTAGCTCGTTAAGGCTGTGTTGTTCTCGGCATTTTGTCACTTTCGTAGAGTGCAAGTGTTTGAATGGTATTTACTTTCGGATATTTTAATCATTAAATCGATGCGGGTATGAAGATGATGACAATATATAGCGGTGCAAAACTTTGAGCTCTTCTTGTAAATCCTGGTAATTTCACTTTCACGAATAACGCCCTCAGGCCCGCACTATGTAATCTGCAAACATCGCGAATGCCCGCTCCAAAGTATGATCGAAAAAAAAAAAGTAGTGATGGTGACCGGGAGTCGTGCCCATGCCTGCAGTGCGAGCGGTTCTCGGACCCGCAGCGCTATCGACTGAGCCACGGCCGCTTCTCTGACGTCGTGTCTCTCTGGCCTTGGTGTCAGCGGCGCCGGCGGCTTCACCCGCCGACGACGTAAAGGATTAATCTTGCAATAACCGCCAAACCGCTGGGTTTAGTGCAAAACACCTCAGATGCGAAAGTGACCGCCTCATCAATACGCAATAAACGAACTTGTACCGGCGCCGATCCGAGCACCAGGGCCTAACGGAGGGGCACTTGTTGAAAACGAGTACCACTCCGTTCGGAAAAAACTAGTTTTCTCGTAAACGGTACTAGATATCGACACGCGGTTTGCGGCGGACGATAGGTCTTGGCAGCGCGCGTATTTGCACCGCTTACACCACCTACCTATTCCGCCACCTTGTGTGAGAAATTCAGACGGGTATCTGCGGAAAGTAGTTTTTCCGATATAACTCGAAAAGGGTCCGACGGACTTTGATCGGTCAGGGTGGCTTACAGGTATTTTGACCTGCCCGACAACTTTTATAAAGAGGTGTTTTCCGAATTTCGGCACCCTTCTGTTACTTTTGAACGAGTAGTACCCTTTTTCGTTTATTTTTAACTGATGTACCCATCTTATGTCAAAGCGGGTAATTGTAGTCCTCTACTGTCAAACTAAGAAATCGAACGCAAAAAACCCCATCTCGATAGCACCTACCATTACGTCTAGGGTGCAGTTGCACGTTTTGCTTGAAAGTGGCCCACGCGCTCACTTCAAGCAGAGTTGCTTGAAATTTCAAGCAAAGAGCGCCTGATTGAAAGTTCAAGCAACGCTGCTTGAAATTCAAGCAGAATAGTTTGCTGTGAGCCTTATAAATGTGAATCAGTAAAGTGAGCGTGTTCCCTACCGGAACTCCAGTTGGAGCTCTCGCAGACTTCCTCCAGAGACCTCAGAGTGTGCGTACTTTACTTGTTTTGGACTCAATAATATCTAAAAGTTCGGAACGACATCTTGAGTCATCTTTCCTTAAATACCCAAAATACCTATCGAGACACAATTCTCAACAGGTTATGGGATACAGACAGTTCTGCTGGGAAAAATGTTGGTAAATAAGTTCAGGTAAAAGTATGTAGCGAGATACGTAAAATGGCATCAATATCTCAAAACAGTCAAAAATGTTGCTTCGGATGTTCTCCAGCCGGGCTAATGCAGAACGAACATTCTCCAAACGACGCTTGTAGATCGGACATTCTCTGAGCGACCGTCGTAGAACGGACTTTCTTGCATGGGGGCGACGAATAGGAACCATATGGTGTGCAGCTGCAATACTTTTCGGAAGTTTCGAAAGTTCAAACACCAGTTGACGTTTGACCGAGTTAGACACCACAATGTCTCGAGAAAATGTACTTTTGAAATTAAACATCAATTGACACGCAAATTAGACACTTGTTTTACCAGTGTATTCACTGCAAAGTATGTGTTTCGTAGATGAACGATAATCGATGGTAAAATCACTTGTGTTCGTGGCGCACGGGCTATTTCATCTTCTTCATCTTCCATGAAAAATACCCTGTACACGTTACGACAATTTTTTAGTAGGTTACAATAATTGCCCTTGGGCGTTCTTACTGTTTGTTGAACAATTTCTAATGTGACTACACTGATAAACTAAGCGTGCAACTGCTTAACACTTACAAGCGTGCAACTGCTAGTTGAATACTTCCAATTGTGCAAGTCAGTAGTTGTACACGTGTAGAACTCAGTAGGGGTGAACTTGCAAGTGTTCCACTCCTCGGTTGAAAACTTCCGTAGATTTTACGCTCACTGTATAGAAAGTGCTCAACCGAGGAGTTGGACACTTGCAAGTGTCTACCTACAGATTTGAACACTTGCATGTATACAAGCTAGTCGATACGCGGCGCTTTTCCATTTACAATTTTGAATTGTAATTGTACGTTATCTTCCATAAAAAAAAATCTTGTTCACTGTGCGACCCTTCTCCAGGGTTTTACACAAGCACCTTTCGCATATCATTAATGCATTAATTTTCGAACAGAGTGCCGAGCACACCAGTAAAGGTAACTTTTACGCCTGCTAAAGAAAATGTTTTAGCTCAGGTTACTAAACCTTTGCGTTTTCACAACACTCTTGAGCGGTTCACCTCAGACAGATTTGGTTCTAATTCCGGGTCACCACAGCCATCAAAAGGAAATGATCTACGCTAGGAAGTCACATCTGCCACATCTTCAACATCAAGGCTGGAAAAATGCGGTGTTTTAAAAGTGGTCCAGCAGGGAGCCCAACTTCCATTAAAACCAAGCAATGTGCTATCCGTAAATGAATTTGGGGATATCATTGGCGGTGTCTCAACGACGTTTGAAAATTCCAGACAACCAAATTACAAAACGCTCAGTGATGACATGGACCAATCAGCTGAGGGGTATACCAGTTCGACGGAAATTCACGATTATGATGTAGAAAATAATCTACAGTCTGCTATCAGTAAGAAAAGTCACGGGAAGCTTACAGTCAAACAGTTACAACCTATGCTTACCAAAAAAAGGACAACGTTTTCTTCGGAAAGCGGTTCTGAAGGAAGCGCTGATGATGATGTTCTCTTGCCATTTCCAAGTTGTAATCCCGTCAAATGCTCTTCGGACTCCGACAGTGCCGACGATTTATCTAACGATAACAAGGAAGGCTGGAAAACCAAAAAAGGAAGATAAATTAAAAATAGAGGTGACATGTCTTTCTAACACACCATACAAAAATTACGACTTTACAATCATCGTTTCCCAAGAAGATTGGGATCGGTGCCTTTTTAACAGTAAGGATGGAAAGTTTTACCTGAAGAAAGACACTTGGGACGATTTTTTGTAACTGCATTTGAGAAGGCGGACAAGGAGCATCATACGATAAATTTTAAAGATTATGTCGTTGACTGACGAAGAAGTTATAGAAATTGTGACTACACGAGCTCGACCCAGTTTCACTGGACTTCCCTTTCACACACAGGCCGTCAAACGGTGCGTCAAGTTGGCGACTGAATCATCCTCGGCTGTTTGCGGTGACAAAACCAGGGAAGGCTTCATTCAGTGCCGTATGGAAAGTCGCAAATCTCTACCTAATTTAGACACGAAGAAAGATTTTCTCTTGATGTTCGGAAAAGATATGAATTGTTAAGATTATTTTCAGTTATTAAATAAAATATAACGAAATGCTTTCTTTTTTCTTTATTTACGCATACCCATTCTGCAAAAAAGACTATGCAATCGGCATTATATGCATGTTTTCGTATCATTCGTTGATTCTGTAATTATTATCGGACTCTTTCTGATACTTTTGATTACTGCTTAACACTTTCGGTGATACTGAAAGTGCATAGGAGTGGTTTTTCACTTGACAACTCGATTTTAGTCAGAATCTATGACCATTAAATTTAAGGTTTTGGGGATATATCGGTCACTTCCGGTGGTACCTTGAAACTTCCGGTTTGGACGACTGAGTGCCCGGATAGCTTTTGACGAGCCGAGACGATTTCATTAAGCACTTTTGGAGCTGAGACCAATATTTTCCGAGATATGGCCCAAAACAGTCATTTTTGGTCAAAAACTACCGTTTTTCATCACAAAAATCGACCGGGCTTCACTTTAATCTTGTCGCACAGCCCAGGGACTTCACGGTTATCTTCCCATATACATTCCGCACCGAAACCGAGATAGCCGTTTCCTGGGCAACGCCTTGTCCGGTCCCCAGGGGTCCTAAAGTGTCAATTTTGCATCATAGACCCAACTTTGACCGTTCCCAGGGGGTGGAAGGGGTACCGATGGGCCAAAATGGCCCCGGCAGCTGTTCTTAAGATATCTTCAAGTATTTGAAACGGAGTCTACTTTTTCGATCCCAGATTTTCACTCAACCTTACTACTGTTAACCACAATAGCACATCATGCATTCAGTTAAACAAAGGCTTCTATTATGGAATCTTTGTAGACCCACTTTAGGCATTAACAGTAAGAAACAACAGTTGCCTTTATGATTAATGCTCAAAACTATCCGACTGTATTCTTCCTCTTGCCCCAAGCAATTTTTTTTTTAATCCTGTCCGTCGTGAGAGGATAGTAGATTTGGGTGGATTGAGTGGATTTAGGCTGTTACTCCACAAGAAACAGATACTCTACTCTTAATTCAGTGATCTGATTGTCACAGGCATTACAATCACTTTATTAAAAACATTGCACAGAATCGTTATTTTACATGTCATTAACATATGTTTTTAGCCCGCCCTTCTGCTTTGAAAAAGCTATTCAGCGGGCTTATGCAAACGACCTCGTGTGTGTCTGTCTGTGTGTCTGTCTGTCTGTGTGTCTGTCTGTCTGTCTGTTCCACTAGAAGGAGATGTGCTAGAGACTTCAAATTTTCAGGGTATCTTAAGGTCCACTCTAGAGAACGAAACGCCTACGGCAAATCCTGGCAACCACCCCTAAGGGTGTGAATAGGGGTATCCAAGGTTCAAAAACCCTTCCAAAAAGTAATTTTTTTTATGTTCCCCTAAGGGGTAACTCGTCAAAGTAGAGCCCGTTGGGCGAAAATTTCGTCCGTTTTGCTCTATCTCTAACCGTTTAGGCGCTAAAGGGTCTTTTTTGACAAAAATAAGCTAAAAATTGCCATAGTGAACCATAAGTTGTAGTAAAAGGCCTAAAAACCGCAGAATAGAAAGGAAACTCTTCCCCCACCCCCAAAAAACGTTTTCTAAGCAGAAGGGTGGGTTGTAGTCACGGTGCTTCACCGTTACATCCCTTTCTCGAGTCTTTGGGGCAAACTCAAAGACGACGGGTTTAAGCGGGCCGAAGGCCCGCTACATCATTCGGTCAAGTTTTTCAGCAAATTGCGTGACAGAAATGGTCGGGCCGCAGGCCCGACCATCGCCGCCGGCAGGCCAAGCAGGCCCGGCCCCTGCCGAACGGAGTTGCCGGCGCAGCGAAGCGAAGCTGGCAACTTCGTTTGGCGGAAGGGCGGGCCTGCTTGTTCTCTTTACAGCCAGTGGTTGGTCATCATAGCGTTTCTTCAGCTCCTATGCAGCGTGATTTTCATGCTGGTTTGTGTGTACGCCCATAGTTTTGTTCTTGACAATTGGATGGACGTCAAGTGGTGGATGCTGATATTTTTGTGCGGTAGGTACACCTACCTCTACCTCAGTCAGAGGGGCTAACCCCGGTTTGAACCTGTACGTCGGAGGGGTGGGTGACACTTGTTTGAACCGGTACGGTGGAAGGGGTAACCTAAGTGTGGAGGTAGGCGTCAAGGAAGTGGTGCGCGCCCCCCGAGGCCAACGTCGGACTTCTATAAGTTATACCGCGTATGAAGATCATCAGCGAGAGCGAAGAGAAAATGATAACAGGTAAGTCTTATTTTTTTTGTTATCCTCTCCGTACATATGTTATACCCCCCTCCTACCCTTCTCCTCTTCTCGCGCAGGGAAAACGGACTTCGAACCACCCGGGGTTGAACCCCGAACGAGGCGCCCCGCAGTGCGTGCGCTAGCCCACGCAGCCACCGTACCGCACTGAAGGGATCGGAGAGCTGCGGTGAAGTGCACCGGGGAGCTGCGGTGCCGTGGCGTGGCGTAGCCGGCCGCCCCCCACTCTTCCGCCTGGACCGCGCGCCAGCCTCACTCGTCCCGCAGCACCCCCATCAAGGTAATTGGCATCAGAAATTATAAAATAATATTCTACATCTAAATAAATGCGAATAAGGCCTTATTATGGTAAAAAGTTTGCGAGATCTCGAAAATCCTGGATAGTGCACTTGTCACCCCTGGCCATCACCGACCTGTCTTGTCCTGTCTCATTGTTCGCCCGGTAGCGACTGAGTCGTGAGTCGTTGTGTCATCCTCATCAACAAAAAATGTGCAAACAATTAAAACGTGCCAAGATGGGCACCGAGCTTCTACAGCTAGAGGATGAGGACCTCTTCATAGAGTTGACAAACTTATATGTAAGTAAATAGATCATTCATTGTGAGTGTGAAATGATAGGGAAAGGGGGGCGTGGAAAGGTTATAACCGGCCGGCTTGTATTTTGGGGCTCGATTTCTTTATGTACGGATCTGTGGGTCATCTGTGTAGTGAAATATCGTTCTGTGTGTCCTCGGAAACGCATGTTCATTCAAAATTTTGTGTGACTGATTATTGTTTCGGTGTGAGAGGCGTGGGAAAGTCGCCCCTACCAGGGATCAACATGTGGCAGGGAGGGGGTACCGAACGCAAAGTAATTTGTGGATTTCTAGTTCGGGAAGGGCGTTTAAACGGTGGGCTGCCCGAGTGGAGCTGCGTATTGCCATCCCGTCGCACCGTCGTCTCTTGCGCGTGAGGACGCCGTGACGGCCTGGCGACTGTCTAGCGACGGCAATCGAACGATACAGTGGCGAGAGGGTGACGAGATTGCGACCTGGGCACGGTCGCCATGTGGCCACCCCCTGGTAACCCCCTCGTCACCTCCTGGTAGACCCTTCGGTCGCTATATGGTCGCCTATCCGTCACTCCCCTGTTACACCCTCGTCACAGTATCGTCACCCTCGAGAGACGACGAAGAAAAGCAATCGCCGCCAGTGGGACTCGAACGCCTGACCCGCCTGACCCAGACCCACGGCGCACCGCCGGTCTGACGCTCGAAACCACTCGGCCACTCACATCTCTTTAGAGGGAGGGAAGAAGCGCCGGAACACACCGGACGCTCGCTGGGTGACCACATAGTGACGAGATGGTGACGACTTTTACAGCGTGAGCGCAAGAGACGACGGTGCGACGGGATGGCAATACGTAGCTCCACTCGGGTGAGTGCGTACGCGCGGATGGAAGGATCTGCACTCGATACTGCAGTTGTAAACTGTAGTTTAAAGTACAGGTTTACTGCAGTTAACTGTAGTTAAACTATAGAAAAACTCTGCGGATTTCGCAAGGGTCCTGCAAACTGTAGTTTAACTGCAGTTTAACTTTAGATTGACACAGTACGAGTGTAGACTTTAATTGGGTCTAAGGTTTGGCATTAGATCCTTCCACCCGGGGTGAGTGAAAATCCGAGTGAAAAATGTCCGAAAAGTGTCAAAATGCCCTTTTGGCATTCCCTGTGTGGAGGGGCGTGTGTGTGTGCATGTGTGCCTGTGTATCTCTCCTGTAGGTTAGTGGTTCAGCAACAATATTTTCGTGTGTTCTAGTACCAACTGGA
>NW_026267290.1:478310-493529 GCF_000697945.3 Frankliniella occidentalis | reverse complement strand
AACCACACCCTCTTTTGGGCTTAAGGGTCCCTAGAGGCTGTGCTGAGTGTGGCCGTGTTTCGGCCCTGATTTTAAGTTTAATCCTAAAATTGGTAAACAATATTTCTTCACGATGGGAGCGATGGCGTTGTTAAGCATAACTATGTACCGCAAAGTCAGTCTGTAGGGCAATAATATTGCTCCGTTCTGCCTTTGACTGCAGAAAATGTTCAAGTTCCCGCTGCAAAAAAAAGTTTCCGCAGCGGGTTTCGAACATAAGATGTTCCGCTCCGTGGCCGAGTGCGGAACCCCGGAGCCACGGAGGCGGCTGATGGGATCGCACCTGACAACTCTACTTGAGTGACTAAGGCCCTCCAAGGGTCCCCGTGGTTTATCCGAGCGCCCCTCCGCCCGGCTCGGCGAACCGCTCGGGCCGGGGGGTTTCCCGAGCTCCCGTCGGCTGGGAACCGTGGCTCTTTATCGGTTCTAGAGCAGCCCCGGGCCTTTTGGGAGGACATCATGATCGACGGGGATGACTTCCTCATGGAAGAAGATGTGAGTACCTTGTTGTGGTCGCCTCCCCCTACGGTGTCCGTCAACAAAGAAATCTAATGCGTTCATCCTTATGTCCACAGGAAGCAACACTCAGGGCAAAAGCCCTCTATAGCATGAAAGATAAGAAAATGAAGAAGAACCAGAAGAAGTGACTTCATTTTTATTCCTTTTTTTATTCCTTTTTTATGTTTAATCTTCATCATCTGTGATTTTTTAATGTGATCGTGTCATCATCATCTCTCTAGGGTTTCGTTTTATCACCCATAATTTTTTTACCTATCATCACTTCATCCCTAGAGAGTATCGTTTCACCTTCATTTTGTATCTGTGATTTATCTGTGATCAATTTTTTTTATTTTTTTTTAAGGTAATTTATCTGTGATCAATTTTTTTTATTTTTGTATGTGTAATTTATTGTGATCATTTTTTTTTTTTTTTTTTTTACATGATTAGCCCAAACTCACGCCTCCGCTCCGGCCCGCCTCCCCCTCCAACCGCAACCCTCTCTCTCTCCCCCTACACGCAGACAGCGCACAGCCCGCTCGCCCGGCCCGCCAGCAAAGACCGGCATTTACAATGTTAAATATTTAAGTTAAGGGCAGGCCGGAGCAGAAAAACCGGCCCTGTGTCTAAGTCACTTTTAACGGCTGTCGTGGGTGAACGGTTCAACAAATGCATTGTCTGACAAGTACGTTTTAATCAATACACTGCATATTTTCCAACACAGCATGCAAAGGTGCAGATAAGTATCATTCTCGCTCCCAAACTGTCTGATCGTAAGATTTCATGAAACATAAAAACTACTTTGAAACCCAGGGGCCGGGCCTGCTTGCTTGGCCTGCCGGAGGCGATGGTCGGGCCTGCGGCCCGACCATTTCTGTCACGCGATTTGCTGAAGAACATAATCAAATGACGTCGTCGTCCTCAAAATTTGCCCCTTTAGACACGAGAAAGGGATGTAACGGTGAAGCATTGCGACTACAACCCACCCTTCTGCTTAGAAAACGTTTTTTGGGGTGGAGGGGACGGAGTTTCTTTCCTCTTTTGCGGTTTTAGGCCTTTTACAACTTATTGTTTACTAGAGCAATTTTCAGCTTATTTTCGTCATAAAAGACCCTCCAGTGCCTAAACGGTTAGAAATAGAGCCAAACGGACGCAATGTTCGGCCTTACTGTTAGGGCTCTTGTTTGACGAGTTACTCCATAGGCGATCAAATATTTTTTGCTGACTTTTTTGACCAACCCCATTTTCTTTGATACCCTCTTTCAGCCCCTTAGGGTTGGTTGCTAGGATTTGCCGAAGGCGTTTCGTTTTCTAGGGGTGAACCTTAAGATCCCCTGAAAATTTGAAGTCTCTAGCGCATCTTCTTCTTGTGGAACAGACAGACAGACACGAGGTCGTTTGCATAAGCCCGCTGGATAGCTTTTTAGCCCGACCTTCTGCTTTGAAAAAGCTATCCAGTGGGCTTATGCAAACGACCTCGTGTTTTTCTGTCTGTCTGTCTGTTCCACTAGAAGGAGATGTGCTAGAGACTTCAAATTTTCAGGGTATCTTAAGGTTCACTCCTAGAAAACGAAACGCCTACGGCAAATCCTGGCAACTAACCCTAGGGGGCTGAAACGGGGTATCAAAGAAAAGAGGGTAGGTCAAATTTTTTTTAAAAAACTGTGTTTTTTTTTATGATCTCCTTGGGGGTTACTCGTAAAAGTAGAGGCCTTTGGGCAACAATTTTGTCCGTTTGGCTCTATCTCTCACCGTTTGGGCGCTGGAGGGTCTTTTTTACGAAAGTAAGCTAAAAATTGCTGTAGTGAACATTTCGTTGTACAGGAAGCCCTCCCCCCCCCCTTAAAAAAGAAGTTTTTCTAAGCAGAAGGGTGGGTTGTAGTCACGGTTACATTCCTTTCTCATGCGTCTAAGGGGCAAATTTTAATGACGACGGATTTTAGCGGGCCGAAGGCCCGCTATATTATTTGATTATGTTTTTCAGCAAATTTAGCAAAAACGTTCGGGCCGCAGGCCTGAGCGTCACCGCCAGCGGGCCAAGCAGGCCCGGCCCCTGCCGAACGGAGTTGCTGGCACAGCGAAGCGGAGCTGGCAATGCCGTGTGGGGGAAGGGCGGGCCTGCTTGTTTAAAGCAGAAGCCCGCGCGAAAGGATCAGTAAGTCAAAGTGTGCTTGAAATTACAGTTGCATATTTGCAGTCGGTTACCACAGTTGGCAGTGCAATATAAGAGTATGTGGCTGAGCGATCAGCGAAGCCCATAACTCCACTGACCCGAAAAGTTTCATTCTGTTTGTGTGTTTGTTTGTTTGAGTGTCTGTCTGTCCGCACGACGACTAGAGAATCAATTGAGACAGCGATCTGGGAATTTTAGGGTCGTTTTGTATCAGAAAAAGACAGATCGAGATCGAAGATGGGCATTCTAGCACAAAAATTGACTTAAAAAAAACCAAAAACGACAGGTCGCAAAATGTATTTTGAACAAATAATTTTTATATGGGTTCCTGAGGGATAACTCGTGAAAATAGAGCCCAGAGGGCAAAAATTTCGTCCGTTTTGCTCTATCTTCTACCGTTTCGGCGCTATGGGGCATTTCTTGGCGAAAACAACGTGAAAAAGACAAAATGGTCTATTAAATCGTAAAAAAGGCTTCATGTCACAAAATTGTAAAGGAAGTAACCACAGGTCGAACCACACCCTCTTTTGGGCTTAAGGGTCCCTAGATTATCTAGTATCTCTAAACCGTTGATTTTTACTTGATACTCTGTCAAAATTCGAACTTTTAATGAAAACCGTTACCGAACAGCAGAAGTTTCATGTCCCTAATTTTAGAGTGAAAAGGCCCCGACAAATGGTTCGAGTATGTCAAATTTTGGGCCCGGAAGGCCCTGTTCCCCTATACCCTCTCCTTGGGGCAATGATGACCGGAAGTGATTTTTTCCAACTTTTTTTGAGGTAAGCATATCATTAGATAGTGTGTTACTTGCACATTGACGCTACGTTTCCAGATTTTCTGAATTCCCTATAGTTTTCGCAATATTGAACTCCAAAGTTCACAAAATGTCAAAACGCGGACATAGACCACGTCTACAAATCGGCTCCGATTATTTAGAAATTTGGCATTCCTGCACAGTTTTAAGTGTTCTATAACATGACATATTGCGAATTTCGATTGAACAAGTCTAACAGTTTCTAGAGAGTTTGAAATATGTCCACAAATTCAAACGTGTTCGAAACGCTCTAGAAACTGTTCACGTTGTTCAATCAAAAATCGCAATATGTCATGTTGTAGAGCTCTTAAAACTGTGTCAAAATGCCAAATTTCTAAATGATCGGAGCCGTTTTATAGACGTGGTCTATGTCCGCGTTTTGACATTTTGTGAACTTTGACGTCTAATATCGCGGAGACTAGAGCGAATTCGAAAATTCTAAAAACGTAGCGTCAATTTGCAAGTAAAACACTATCCAATGATATGCGCTCAGCCAAAAAGGCTTTATATCAAAAAAATGTGTACACACTCCTACTCACTAGTTTTGGGTGTCAGCGCCGCTGGCCTAGCTATATGTGCGCCGGGCGCGTCGCAGCGTAACAGTGTTTTGTGAGATATCACGAAGCCTGTTACGCGAGACGTGGTCTGGCGTACATATAGCTTGTTAAATTAGAAAACAACTTGTAAACGGGGCTGTAGTGTCATCTGCACACCAGGGTGCACTTAAAACTACATTAGAACTGCACTCGTACTGTACAGGCCCACACTGTAAATTGCTTACGAACTATAGGTTCGTAATGCAAACCAAAACGTTCGTAGCTTACGAAGGATTTTGAAGCGTTGTATTACGAACTAATTGTTCGTAAGCTTACGAACAAATAGTTCGTAATGCAAACCGATTGTTCGTAAGACCCGTCTAGCCTTACGAACAATCGCTTTGCAATACGAACAATTTCTTTGCAATACAAAGAACGAAAATTGTTCGTAACGTTGCAAAGTATTTAGTTCGTAAGCTTTTTACAGTGCATGGTGTTGTGGGGGAAAGTGGTGAAAAGCAGGTGTAGAGCCCGTCTGTGCATGGCTCAAGCTGGAGAGAGGGAAGCAGGAGGGCGCTAGGTGCCAATAAAGGGCCCTGGTAGGTACCGTGCAGAGGTTCGCGCGAAATGAGATATCTCGAGAACGAAAAAAAGTACTTTTTGTCATTGATGTTTTCGTTTAGGGGACACTTCAAGCTATCTTTTGAGCCATAGTACGCCGTTTTCTACGAACTCTGCTCTACCTAAACCACATTTTCCGGGTCTCCTCAAGAGGCTAATTGGTGCAATTTCAGGTATTAAACTTTGAATCATTTATGTGTGCGTGCTCGTTCATCAACAAAACATGTCGCAGAAAAAATGAAATCTTCTTGTTCTTAATTTCAGGACGGAGTGCTCAAAATTTGCAAAGTGGGTTTCGTGCAACTGGAATTTTTCCACTTGATAAGGATCAAGTCCTAAAGAGAATGCCTGGAGGTGTGGATCTCCTACACGTGAGGCGGTGTACCAACGTCCCCAGACAAAGAAAATCCGGGCAAGTACCAGGCAGGTTCCGGGCAACCCTTAGGCAGCCCCCGGGCAACCCCCGGGCAACCCCCGGGCAACCCCCGGGCAACTCCCGGGCAACCTCCGGGCAACTTCCGGGCAACACCGGGCAACATCCGGGCAACATCCGGGCAACCTCCGGGCCAGTACCGGGCAACCACCGGGCAACCACCGGGCAACTTCCCTGCTTTGTAACCAGTGCGAAGACAAGAGGGGTTGAGGGCATCAGGCTGACAGCGGGCAGCACATTGGCATAGCCCTGGAGTGTTGTGGGCCTGTGCGCCGTCAGTCACTAGCGGGGCAACGAGGTAAACCGCGGGTCGGTTCACGACCCTATGCCTGTGAGTACAGCCGCCGGGCAACTCCCGGGCAACTCGTGGGTGCCTTTGCGCATCTCGCTCCGGCGTGAACCGACCCGCGGTACACCTCGTTGCACTGCTAGTGACTGACGGCGCGCAGGCCCACAACACTCCAGGGCTGTGCCAGGGTCTTGCCCGTAAGTTGCGTCTGAGGTTGCCCGCCCCTTGCCTCAATGAGCCGGCCGCTGTCAGCCTGATGCCCTCCACCCCTCTGGTCTCCGCACTGGTTACAAAGCAGGAAAGTTGCCCGGTACTTGCCCGGAGGTTGCCTAAAGTTGCCCGGATGTTGCCCGGTGTTGCCCGGAAGTTGCCCGGAGGTTGCCCGGGGGTTGCCCGGGGGTTGCCCGGGGGTTGCCCGGGGGTTGCCCGGGGGCTGCCCGAGGGTTGCCCGGAACCTGCCTGGTACTTGCCCGGATTTTCTTTGTCTGGGGGTGTGTCAGAAACCTTCGTCGACAAACTGCTGGAACAGCGCTATGGTGGCGAGGCCGCTCGTCGCGGAGGAGGCAAGCGACCGAGTATCACCTAGCAAAAGCTGGGCGCCAGAGGACCTAGAGAAAAGTCCTGAGGAAGAGGAAAACGAGGAAGATCTCGACGATCCCGGTAAGTGACTAAGCCGAAAAAACTTCCCTGCAAGTTCCTTTGTCCTACTGAGAAAAAAGGACAGTTTGTGTGGCCAAAAGAGCAAGTGGTTAAATCTGCCGACTATTCAGACATTGAAAAAAAGCTGTCTGCACCTACGAAACTGAAGCGGAAGGGTGCACAACTGAGGTTTGAAGAATCTTTGGAAGATTTCCACATTGAGTAAATATCCACACATTTTCGTGTTTTGCTACATTGGTACCTTAATCCTAAAGACTGTTCTTACTTACGAAAATGTGTTTTATTTTCTATTACATTATTTGTTTCTAAAGAGAAATTTATAAATAAGACTTTTGTTTGCGAGATACAAATGTATTTGTAAAGCTGTGCTCGGACACCCCCCTCCCCCTCACACACACTGTAACAAGCAGGCCCGCCCTTCCGCCAAACGAAGTTGCCAGCTTCGCTTCGCTGCGCCGGCAACTCCGTTCGGCAGGGGCCTGGCCTGCTTGGCCTGCCGGCGGCGATGGTCGGGCCTGCGGCCCGACCATTTCTGCACTGTAAAAAATAATCACGGTCGCCCATACGGAAATATGCCGTTTACTTAACCTACGGCGTCTCCGTACCTTGGGTTTCGTACCCTCTTCCCATAAGAGCCCATGTAAAAAGAAACGTGGGTACGGAAAGGTACGGAAAAAGTCCTGCTAATTTTGATCCCAAGGTCTTCGTCTTGAGCACGGAGTCTGTTACGGCGTTCCGTACCCCTTTTCCTATGCTAGACCATGTAAAAATTGTTGGTACGGTGGCCATGTACGGCAAATCTCCAAACCGCTTTTGAAAATCACTCCCAAAAGTGAGGTACGGAACGCCGTGACAGGCTCCGTATCCAAGACTGATTTTTTACAGTGGTCACGCGATTTGCTGTAGAACATAATCAAATGATGTAACGGGCCTTCGGCCCGCAAAGCCCGTCGTCCTTAAAATTTGCCCCGTAGACACGAGAAAGGGATGTAACGGTGAAACACCGCGACAACCCACCCTTCTGCTTAGAAAACGTTTTTTGGGCTGGGGGAGGGAGTTTCTTACCTCTTTTGCGGTTCTGGCCCTTCTTTTACATTTAATTGTTCACTACAGCAATTTTTAACTTATTTTCGTCAAACAAGACCCTCTAGCGCCTAAACGGTTAGAGATAGAGCCAAACGGACGAAATTTTCGCCCATAGGGCTCTACTTTGACGAGTTACCCCTTTGGAGCTCATAAAAAAATATTTTTTTCTGACTGTTTTGACCTACCCCCTTTTCTTTGATACCCCCTTTCAGCCCCTTAGGGTTGGTTGCCAGGATTTGCCGTAGGCGTTTCGTTTTCTAGGAGTGAACCTTAAGATACCCTGAAAATTTGAAATCTCTAGTACATCTCCTTCTAGTGGAACAGACAGACACACAGACAGACACACAGACACGAGGTCGTTTGCATAAGCCCGCTGGATAGCTTTTTCAAAGCAGAAGGGCGGGCTAAAAAGCTTACGAACTAAATACCTTGCAACGTTACGAACAATTTTCGTTCTTTGTATTGCAAAGAAATTGTTCGTATTGCAAAGCGATTGTTTGAAAAGCTAGACGGGTCTTACGAACAATCGCTTTGAATTACGAACTATTTGTTTGTAAGCTTACGAACAATTAGTTCGTAATACAACGCTTGAAAATCCTTCGTAAGCTACGAACGTTGTGGTTTGCATTACGAACCTATAGTTCGTAAGCAATTTACAGTGCACACACCCACAAACACACCGCGCACACGCCAGATCGGTGGCGGTGGCTGCAGCCGAATGAAGTGCGTGCACGTCTCAGCTTAGCAAACCGTGATGCTTGCTAACCCAGGGCTCACCACAAGGAGGTGCCTGCACTTCGAGCACCCCCCCCCCCCCCCCGCCAGAAGTTAATAACAGTTTAGCCTTCTTGTTTCGCTCTCCACCTCCATTCCGACGTATGCCTGCGGAAGTGGCGTATCTGTGAAGAGAAATAGGCCCCCAAAGTTGACTGTGCAGATCAGCCGTAAAGCAGATCCGCCTCTGATGACGGTCCCTTCCTAGAACCGCCAGTACTGGCCGGGCCGGCGCAGAACCGCCAGTGTTCCGCGCCCCTTCACAAAAACGCCACTACTGCGGGCATACGTCGAATCATGGATCCGACATTTTGGCTGTCGTTTACTACGACTTTCTGGGCTAAATTATCGTAATGTACATGACTGTTTACAATGAAATAGTCCCATAAGAGTTTATGACGAAACGCAACATTATGATAACAATTCGCGATATCTCTGTTTGAGTCGTTTTAAATTTAAGGCCATATTTAGGAAAACAGCAGGGAAACGCCCGGAGAGGCCCCTCACCGGAGGGGCCCCCCTAGTATTTTTTATTATTTAAAAATAATATTCAGAATAAAAAATAAAAATATGGGTAGGTCCTGGAGGGTCCCCTGTCTAGAGGGTCCCCCCTGAATTTTTTACTATTTTTTATAGTTCTTATTAAAAAAATAGTTTTTAACATTAAAATATTAATAAAATATTAAAATACAGTCATTGTTCCTAAATTCGGACTTGCGCCCTAAATTCGGACATTGTGCCGTATTTCACTATTGTCGCCTCCAAATCCATAATGCGTTGACAAAATTTAACTTCTATAGGTTTGATGGAAAGGTAAGACCACCAAGTTTCCATTTCTGCCAAAAAAATTGATGTGTGAGTGAAATTGCTTCCTCCAGAAATTCCAGAAATTTGTATTTTTAGCCCCCCAAAACAGGCGTTTTTAAATGTGTCTTGCAAGAATTTGGGGCTCCGAACAGTGTAAGCCCGGGTTATTCTGACCACAACATATGTGAAACTTGGTACTTTTATCTACAATATGACACCAAGTTTTTGATTTTTCGTCGCACGGTTTAGTTTTGGGAATCGTTTTTGCAATGCGCCCTAAATTCGGACATAGGCTTTTACATGCAAAAGTGACAACTGTCCGAATTTAGGGCACGTTAAAAGCTATCTTTAAGCAGTTCTAGCGACTAAACTATACCAGATAAGAAAATTTGGACAGTAGGGTAAGGTCAAATTTTTTCATAAAGTTTCTATACCCCCCAAAAAAATTTCACTTTTCATAATTTTTCAAAGCTGTCCGAATTTAGGACGCATTGGTTCCTAAGTACGGACACGATTCAAACAGCCCTCACCCCTATACCGTTAGCGCGAAAAAATATTTTCGGAGAGTGGTAGGTGCATCTCGACGTAAGGATTCTAGAATCCCCGGCGATTTTTCATATTTCTAAAATTCTAGATGTCACAGGCGTTTTTCCTCAAAAACCGTCCGAATTTAGGGACAATGACTGTATTGTTTACAACTAGTTTTAAAGGTCAGAGTGGCCTAGGAATTTTTCATATTGGTTCCTAATGTGCTGTAGGGCTCTTGCTCTTAGAAGTGTTTCTTTGCTAGTTGCGATCTGTATAGTTTGCATCAGGCTATTAGAATTATATGTTAGTGTTTTCTATTCAGGAGAACGTTTTCTGAAGTGTGAAAATGTCGTCAACTTTCAAGTGGATAAGACATGAAAATGTCAAACAAAACTGTTAATGCGTTCCCTTTGGATACAGCAAGCGCAGTGTCCAGATGTCCATTGCAAGGTGAATCGATTTTAGTACAGAGTCTTTTGAATTTGTGTTGCGTTGCACTGTGTGCTTTTGAAAGAACATTTACTGCCCCGCACTTAATGAACCCAAAAGAAGCGCGGTAGCATATTTGTTAAACTTTTGGATGTGTTCAGCACTTGTAAGTTTGCGACATTTCAACACTTCCAAACAAGTCCTTCTGCATAGAGAACTTAGCAACTAACTCTCCTAGCCAAATGTCTACTAGACAGACCGCAAATAACATTTAACACTCATGTTGAGAGCAAGAGCGCAAGAAACAAAACATTAGGAAGCAGGATGGAAAATTTCTAGACACCTCAGGCCTCGCAAAATAGTTTTAAACAATATTTTAATATTTAATTAGTATTTAAACATTAAAAACTAATTTTATAATTAAAATAATAAAAAATAATAAAATATTCAGGGGGGACCCTCTAGACAGGGGACCCTCCAGATGTTTCCCGTTTTGTTTAGAATTTAAAAATCCTGTGTTCAAATGTTAAAGTTGATCTCACGGTAAACAAAAAACTCGGATTCCGAGGCGGAAATCTCGATTTTCGAGGTTGTCCTAATTCCGAGATAACGATCTCGAAATCGGGTAAACGTGTCTCTAAAACCGAGTCACCTTTTACCCGTTTCCGAGAAACGATTCCCGGATTTCGAGACACGATTCTCGGATTACGAGCTCATTACCTCGAAATCAGAGCAGAGCGGATCTAAATCAGGCTTTGGATGCTCGGAATCGAGAGGATGCCTTAAAAGTCGATTTCCTACCTCAAAAATTAAAATTTCACATGTTTTCACGCCTCAGATTCAGAGTTTTTTGTTTACCGTGCTCTTACCAAACGCTATGTGAACTTTTCTGGTATGGAAAGTTCACTGTAAATATACCTCAAACTAACCACGATGTCTGTCCAGCCGATTTTCTTCTCAGATATTAATGGTGGGCCCTGATAGAACCCCAAATTATGCTTTCTTAACTTTGCTTTCAGGTCAGCACCCCTTAAGTGTTCAACTGGCGTGCGCATGCAAGTAATCAACACTATGTGAATCGTGTGTACACCTGCCTAAGAATCACTGAATCAGCTTCAGGATAAAAATTAATCCAAATCAACAGAAATTGCTTAAACCAAGCGGGTAACTAGTGGAACTGGTACAAATTAGTCGAAATAAGCGTTTTTTACCACTAGAAAACCCAAAGAATAATATAAGCGGACGGGAATCACTGCGAAACAAGTATTTCGGAAATCAAGTCTACACATCGATAGTAACGGCTAGTTAGCACACTTTGTTCAACAGTAAATTTGAACACTTTACCGTTTAACACTTTATAGTGTTAAAGTATTCAGTCAAGCACGTAAAAGTGTAGAACATAGTGTTGAGCGCTTGCATGTGCACGCCAGTAGAACAATTTAACAGTAGGATTAAGCTTTTCCAAACAAAACAACCTGAGAAAAAAGGACACGTTTTGCATCGGTTTTAACCGTACAAGTAACTACATTATATTCGTTTACGTTAGACATTTAACATAATTCTACTAGTTTACACATTAAGTAAGAGTACAAAAAATAAGAATGATATGATTTCATTTTCAGGAATGAGTTTTACAGTATTGATTCAAATAAAAAGATAGAGCCTCTTCGTAAAGAAGCAAAAGCGCTTAACAAAACGGTTCCAGGTTCGGTGACCGACTTCAGAAAGGTACTCTTAATGGGACAAGGACAGATTATGAAGGCGAACCATATTACAGTGGCAAATAGATATGCGAACAGTCAGTACCAGTAGGCTGAATCTGCGCGCACCCTGATAATGTAGCAATATCGCACTGCGTGCGAACAGCATCCGGTCGGGGCCGATGTGCTGCAGTCAGATACACGCATGCAGTGGAACTGCTAAACAGCGCGGGGATAACTAATCACTAATCCGATAAAAACTGGCCATGGCACATCTCGGAAAACCGGTCATCTTTGTGTTGTCGACTTAAACTACAAATCGATCAGTGTTCTTAGAACTCACAAGGACGAGTCGACTTGCAAGCACACACAAAGAAGGGTGCACCCGTCATTGAACACACCTTCACACAGTAAAAACGACGTCCTGGTTTTCATGATGTTTTGGAAAAACCATGACGTCTTGTGGAAGAAATGTATAAGGAACGTCATGGCTTTTCAAACGTAATGAAAACCAGGACGTCGTTTTTATCGTGCAAGTCAAATCATGAAAATATCAACGGCTCACCTTCGGCGACTGTACAGAAAACGACTCACCTCTGGCGACCGCCTGGAAAACCACTCATATCTACAAATTGTTTAGAAAACTGCTTAAATAACTGATTTACATTTTGAGATATCAGTATTAAAATCATCCCCGAAAAAAGCTGATCCAAATTATACTAAAAAGTGAAAAAGTGTTTACCAAACAGTCTGCAGAGGTGAGTGGGTTTCCGGAGGGTCGCCGAAGGTAAGCGGTTTTCTAATTGGTCGCTGGAGTTCACCTGCTGTCATGTTCGGCCTTGTAGGTTGTGTACGAGTAAACTCTTGCTTGAGTGTGGTTGCAAGTCGACTCACCTTTAAACACGGTACACTGTTGGATATCATTGAAATCGCTGCCCAAACAAAACTACAACTCGAACATTCATTCTGTAACACATCCAGTGTATAAAAATTGTTTAATGTCAATGTGAGTTGTCCTGTGAAACTATCCTACTTAGACAGACCGTGCAATCGCATAGCACACCCGGTTTCCATTTGGCCTCGTAGTGTTTGGGTCCTACAATACATAGGCTTGGCCTGAGCTTCAGGAGGTGGTCTAGATAGACGCAAGTGTCTCCATTAAAATAATACCTCGCCACACTAAGACGCTCCAAACGTGGAACCATGTCAGGGTTCGAATACAGGTAGTACACCTCGTCAGGTCCTTGCGGGAAGACCCTTCCCATGTCGAGCTCCTCCAGCTGCTGCAGCCCCAGCAGCACGGGGGTGATGAGGTCCATGACCAGGACCAGGCAACGCTCAAAGCGCATGGTGAGCGAGGTCAGCTGAGTCAGGTACTGGATCGCAGTCAGCAGCACACAGTCCTCTTCGCTCCAGCGGGCGTCCACCCGCAGGGACGTGAGGCGGCTGTATGCCAGGGATTGGATGCAGAGTGAGATGGGCGCGTACTCGAGGGCGTGGCGCCGCTGGCACTTGAGATGCACGCTCCCGAGACTCGGGGACGCCGACACCGCCGTGAAGTCCTGGCACAGTGGCAAGGAAACGCGCGTCAGGTTGGGGCAGCGCGCCAGCTCGGCCATGAGGCACGCGAAGGAAGTCAGATCACTAGCGCAGAACGAATCGAACGTCTTGAGGCTCTGGCGACTCGCCGCAACCAGGTTGGACAAGATGACGGAAGAGTTCTCAAACAGGCCGACATCTAGTTCCTCAAGGGCAAGGAGCGGAAACCTTACTGGCTCGTCCAGACTGAGGACCTCACGACTATGCAGCGTTAGTTTCTTCAAGCGTGATGAAGTACGCAGGTGGTGGAGAAGAGCTCTGGCATCGTCCTTCTGAAACCTGTGGCTTCTCTCGGGATCGGTAAGGAGTTGGAAAGAAGTCAAGTCTTTCATGAACTTTCGATAAAGCTTCACAGCCAGCGAGTAGTCACAAGGGGAGTTGGATGTGAACGATGACAGATTTATGGTGAGTGCTTCGACACGCCCTTCCCACTGATACTCCAAGAGGTTTCTCCGGACTGCGTCGGATGTGTTCTTGTTGAGCGAAATGGAGAGGTCCTTGACGTAAGTTGCAGCTCGCATGTGCATGATGGGAAGTTTGACTGGATGCCAAACACGGAAGCAAGCCTCGTTCCAGAAGAACCGGTGTCCGGCGACACGCCGCCACTGGCTACAAACGGGCCGCACACTTTCTCGGAGAGACTTGGCGTTCAGCTTCTTGAAAACCTCCAGCAAGGTGTCGTCCGGTAGTACCGACGCCGATATCTGTCAACACAAACCATAACAGCAGATTTCATTAGCAAGAAGGCTCGCTCTCACGCAACTCACGGATCAGAAACAAGCAGGCCCGCCGTTCCGCCAAACGGAGTTGCCTGCTCATGGTTGCCACAAAATTTTCATTTCCATTTTCCCTGAATTTTCCCTGATTTCCAGACCCATTCTCCCCAAATTTCCCTGAGATTTAAGCACCATTCCTGGCGAAGTGCAGGGGCAAACAAATAACCCCACATGCAAGCATTTAAGCGTACTCGCCAGAAGTCCGTAGTCTCATGTAGAAAACGACCGCGAGCGAAGCGAGCGCTAAAAATTTTGGGTCAAAAACACCTCGCTTGGACGTCAAAATGTGTGTTTGACCAAAATGGCGAATAGAATGCAGTTTGCGGACCGATCAGAACAAATTTCCCTGACTTTTTTTCATTTTCCCTGAGTTTTCCCTGATTTCCCTGACTGTTTTTTATTTTCCTGAGTTTTCCAGGTTTTCAAAGGTTTTCCAGAGTTGTGGCAACCATGCTGCTCCACTTCGCCGCCATCTCCGTTCGGCAGGGGCCGGGCCTCCTTTGCCTCCCGGCGGCGATGGTCGGGACTGCGGCCCGACTATTTCAGTCTAGCGATTTACTGAAGAAGTTAATAGAATAATGTGACCTTTAAGCCACTTTGCATTTTTGAGTAAACTAAATCTTCCGGCGGGGGGCCTGCAGCCCTAGAGATTTGCTCCTATGACAAAAGACACTGCAGGGCAGCTATTTTGGAACTCAACAAATGCATGGTTGCCACAAAATTTTCATTTCCATTTTCCCTGAGTTTTCCCTGATTTCCAGACCATTTCTCCCGACATTTCCCTGAGTTTTAAGCACAGTTTCAGAGGTAGACAAATAACCCCCGCATTGCAGAGGACCATGGCCTTATGGTAGAAGAAGATCGCGAGCGAAGCGAGCGCGAAAAATTTTGGGCCAAAACAACCAACTTGGACGTCAAAATGTGTGTTTGACCTACACAGAAAATAGAAAGCAGTTTGAGGACTGATTAGAACAAATTTCCCTGACTTTTTTTCATTTTCCTTGAGTTTTCCCTGATTTCCCTGACAGTTTTTTATTTCCCTGAGTTTTCCAGGTTTTCAAGGTTTTCCAGAGTTGTGGCAACCATGAAATGACAGACCCCCACCCCAAGGAAAATATTTTTCACCACCTTCAGTTCTAGGTCTTTTTTGTGAAACCCATGCCGCAGGTCTTTTTTCGATATGTCGCACCGTTTGCCGTACATAGGGGGAGGGCCGTTTTTGCGATCTTTCCCGAAATTATCAGATTTTGCGACTTCCCTTCAAAATGTCGACAAAAACCGAAGTGATGGTTGGAAAGAGGACAAAAAAAGGAACAAAAAAAGTTCTTGAATTTTTTTTTGGAAAAAGTCCTAAAAAGTTATTAAAAGTTGAACATTTCAATTAAAGTTTAAAAAATGAGTTGCTTGATAGAAAACGGCGTACTATGGCTTAAAAGATAGCTTGAAGTGTCCCCTAA
>NW_026267290.1:475514-478260 GCF_000697945.3 Frankliniella occidentalis | reverse complement strand
TTCAAACGAGTATAAGGTTGATAGGGTTCTGTAAACAAGAGAGCTAGTTAGCGAAGGGTGCATCAGAACCCTATCAACCTTATACTCGTTTGAAAGGTCTTTTAGAGACGAAGACAGTCATCAGGTAAAAATTGCAATTATGCACGCTGTTTAGGAGAAATCAGCGGAAAACGTAAGATGCGAAAGAACTCGTCAAAAGTAATTTCATACTGTGATCAAATCGGTAGTATCTTGCCTAGATACACGGTAAATGCCGTGGATGCACGGTGGATTTTGGGGATGCACTGTGGATGCCGTGGATACACCGTGGATGCACTGTGAATGCCGGGGATATACTGTGGATGTACTGTGGATGTACTGTGGATGCCGTGGATACACTGTGGATGCACTGTGGATACCCTGTGGATACACTGTGGATGCCGTGGACACACTCTGGATGCCGTGGATACATTTTGGATACACTGTGGATGCCATGGATACACTGTGGGTGCCGTGGATACACTGTGGATACACTGTGGATGCCGTGGATAAACTGTGGATGCACTGTGGGTGCACTGTGGATGCTATGGATACACTGTGGATGTCGTGGTTGAACGGTGGATGCCGGGGCTGGACGGTTGATGCCGTGGATGCGCGGTGGTTGCTATGGATGCACGGTGGATGCATTGTGAATGCTATGGATGCATTGTGGATGCCATGGATGCGAGCTGGATGCCGTGGAGGCACAGTGGATGACGTGTCTGCACATATGACGCCGTGGATACATTGTGGATGACGTAAATAGCCGGTGGATGCACACTGGATGCGATGGATAACTAGTGGATGTGTACTATGGTGGAGTCGTGGACGTACGCCGGATGCGGACATTGGGATGCTCTGGATGTATCATGGATGCTTGATGTACAGTGGATGCGTTACGGACGCCCAGGATGCTGGACGTGCACCGGATGTGGCTAGGATCCCGGATAGTTCTTGGATCCGCCCCGGAGACGAGTGCTCTGGATGCGTTATGGACGCCGGGCATGCTGGACGTGCATAGGATGTGGCGAGGATCCCGGATTGTTTTTGGACCCGTCCCGGACACGGGTAGCCCGGATGCGATTGGGACGCCAAGGATGCTGGAGGCACATAGGACGCGTGTGGGACACTGGACAGCATTCGGACAACACCTGGACAGTAGGCCATCCTAGTCGTGGACACTGCCTGGATGACGCCGGACACCGCTGTTTGACTCTTGACACGCTGGATAGGTTCTGGAGGGAAGCTAGACGTCTCAGGACAGCGTGGATGTGCTCTGGATGAACGTCTTGTCCAGATCCTGTCCCGCAGTTCCATCAGGGCACCTTGAAATTAAAATTTATATTTTTATTTTGATTGCTCGCTTGGATTAGTTTTTGATTCTTGTTTGCAATGGTGTAGTCAGCTTTTACCTTACTGAAATGATTCACCAAAGTTCCACTCACACTCTCTTTTAAACCCGCAATTCGACCTAAAAAATTTTGGAATGTTTATCTGTTTCCCCGTTTGAGCTTACATGACACAGATTTGGTGTGTCATCAGAATATACTTCCTATAGTTGAGTCCAAACCCTCTAAATATTTTTTCACCTGCACAGCCACTGACAAACAATCTAAGAAAAAAATTGTAACAGAAAGTAACGGAAAAGCACAAATTTTAGTATTTCAGAGAGAGTGAACTTTAAGACTACAAGTCTGGGCCATGGCCAGTATTTGCCCACACTGAAAAAGTTTCCCCGACTCAAATTAAATTTCCCTGACTTTTACCTGACATCCAGACACCTTTTTTTCCCTGACTTCCCTGACCGGTATAAGCCCTGCACGTGGATTATGAGCAGATTATGTCCCTAGCGCCCAGCGAACACTGATTAAATAGGCTTACCGAATAGAAGATGCAGGTGCGAGTGGGATTTCCTACGTAAGGAGCTATGGCGACTTACGGGCAGAGTGGGCAAACCTGCACGCACCTGCGTCTTTTATGATACCTTGATGATACCTTTTATGATACCTTCACTGTTAACTCAACAGTGTGCATGGCACACTGTTCCTACAGTGTGCATGGCATGCACACTGTACACACTGTGTTCCTTTCAGGCGCATAACTTTGGAAATTAGATGGCATTTTCAGTTTCTTCGGGAAAAGAGCTTTCAAACGAGCTACCATGTGATAGGGTTCAAATCGACCACACTGTTCCGAATATTTCAGTAACGTTAACAAAGTTACGGTAGTGGTCGATTTGAACCGTATCACAAGGTAGCTCGTTTGAAAGCTCTTTTGCCGAAGAAACTGAAAATATGTCATCTAATTTCCAAAGTTATGCGCCTGAAAGGTATGTACAGTGTGCATGCCTATGCACACTGTTCCTACAGTGTGCTTGCCTGTGCACACTGTTGCCACAGTGTGCATGCGTATGCACACTGTTGTGCCATGCACACTGTTGAGTTAACAGTGTTGATATAAACTTAAAAATTAATTTTTCATGTGCAGGGTTCATACTTGACCCCAATTTCTATTTTCCATGTCTTCTCTCCTCTGGCCTCCAGACCAAAATATCCTGATTTCCCCTGACTTTCCTGAGTACAATAGTAGGTCAGTGTAGTAGAATTACAGCAAAACCAAGACGAGAAATAAATTCGGTATTAGAAAGTAATGAAAATCAGAATTTTGGTAGAAGAATCGGCCAAGGCGGCGTACATGCTCGCAAGCGGAGCGAGCGAGAATTTTTTTT
>NW_026267290.1:474101-475464 GCF_000697945.3 Frankliniella occidentalis | reverse complement strand
TAACGGCGCTATCGCCGTGCGACGACAGTAGCTACGAGCTACCTTACGCAGACTCTGCTCTTTCGAATGCCACACGCTCGGATAGAATGAGAGAGGGGAAGCTGAGTCACAGTTAAAAAAAAAAATGTATCTTTACAAGAGTATACCTGTACTGTAATCTGGTACAGAAATATTATGGTAATTTCACAGAGTATGGTAAATTTACTACATGTTTCCTGTAAATTTACAAGTTTGGTAATTTTACAGAAAAGTATTAGTAAAATTGCCGAAACCCTGTAATTTTCTCCATAATGTGTGGTAATTTTACAAATTGCTATAATAGGACGACATATCTTCTGAAATATTACAGAGAACATGGAGAATCACTATAGCCTGTACAATTCACTTCCAGTAAATTTCTGTAAAAACACTGAATTGATCTATAACAGAAAGTAATGCTTTCTCAGACCCAGCATACGGTTGCGTGTTTGCACGTGCTGCTCGAAAGGATTTTTTTAAACTAACATTTACAGACCAACACAGTTAATTCTAGACCTGTGCGTTCGATTATTGGGCTCCGGTTTGAGTGAAAATCAAGGAGAGGACTCCGGTAGTGCCTAGGAACTGACCCGACACTTACACGAGCCCTGTTAGTGGCGGCGTGAGATTAGTGATCCGTGAATTCCCTAACGCCAAAACAGCTGGGCGTAAATATCGGCGTGGGGCTGGCCCTGGGCCCCGCGCCCGGGCCGCGTATTTACAAATGCTCGTAGGCCCAGCCACGTATGAGAAATTCGGCGCTCGGCGGAGCGCTCCCCCACTCTTCGCGCTACTGCGGCAGCGCTTACGTACGGTGACGAGTAAGGACGTTTTCCGTTGGTAGGCATCTGCTTGAGCCCCGTTAAGAAATTTATTTTATGCATTATTTCATAGTTTTCAGAAGGAACACAACAACGAATAATATAACCAGCACGTTGATGAACTGAAACATTGGGGACGTTTTTTGTCTTTTTCAAAATGATAATAGTGATGAAATATTTTTTCCTGATTCAGTACACTATGAGGTTTTTATTAAACTTCGTCCTATCTTCTGGACTTGTACGGTTTTAAAGTTCACCCTCTGTTTTCTAGCCAAATTTGTGTTTTTCCGTTCATTTATGTAGCAATATTTTTTTCTTTGTGTGCTACAATTCAACTGGTGAAAGTATATTCCAGAAATTAGAGAATGTGAAGGTTCTTTAGAGGAAACAGTCGACCAACTTTAGTGATAACCAGACACTATCATACTGTTTTAGAAAAGTTACGGTATTGAACAAAATTTTGATGATATCATTAGTCGAACGTCGAACACCCTGATGGAACTCCCTGGACAAGGTCTGGAGGC
>NW_026267290.1:458590-461353 GCF_000697945.3 Frankliniella occidentalis | reverse complement strand
TCGGTTATTCCAGGACAGTCCGACCAAATTCCTGGACTTTCCAGAAGCATATTTATTTTCAAGGACTTTCCTAGAACTTTTCAGGTTTGCCAGGATAGAAGGAACCATGGTCTTGCAATAGTTGGAATATTATTGCAATAGGGGAGTACACAAATTTCAAGCATTTGTTTAGTCTGAAAGAATCATATTTCCATCAATGTAATCGCAAGATGGGCTTGTGGTGTGCTTCTCAATTAGATTTGGTTGTTTCTTTTCATAAGTTACCCTATTCTGGCAAGAAACAAAATTAATCTTGTCAAACTAATACTATTTGTGGTCAATTTAAGGAAAATGTCATTATTATTACTCCTTTTTTGCCCAGAACTACCCCTGTATTCAAATACCAAGGTCCCTAATTTTTTTGTAGTTAGTACTCATCCAAATGATGAAGTTGGAGCAATAAAATCAAAAATCTAGGTCGGTGTGTTTTGAGATACAAATTTTTGAATGTTTTAACCCTAGCCAAAATGACCCCATGGTGAGTCAATTCTTCTTCTTATTATTATTTTTTTTTTTTTTTTAAACTTAGACTATATGTGCCCTTTTGATTAAGTACAAGAACATCCTGCTACGTTGAATACTTTAGGATCCTCGATTTTTATAGATTTCATTATTTTACAAGATTTCTGAAAATTGCTAAAACTTTGAAGCCCCGTAACTTTTGAACCGTTTGAGCTGCAGACCTGCGCTTGGGCTCGTTTTGAAGCCCAACGGCGGGCCGCCAGAGCGCGCGGTACCCGCACGCCTGGCTTCAGACTGTGATTTCTCCGATTTTTCGTAAATAACAATACAAAACAATGCATCCAGTACACCCTGTAGGCTTTCCTCTTTCTATCGGTACTGGAATTTTATCCCGGTAAGTCGTCATTATATAGTATTTGCAAAAGAGCGGTTTGAGGTTAGGTCTGCGCCACCACACGGCTGACTTTGTCCAGTTGTGGGAGAACCACTCCACAGACCAAAGAAACTCGCATACGTATTGAAAGGCCTCACTTTAACGAAGGTCCATTGTGAGTTTCGACTTGATCTGAAATTTTGATCACTCACACGGAAAATTTCTTGAACTACGCAGCGGCCCGAGTTCGGCTCGCTCGCCGACCGACGCTCGGCCCACCATCTGCTCGGCTGACTTTGTCAAGTTAATGTGGGAGAACCACTTCACCTACCGGGAAAACACGCATACCTATCGGAAGGTCTTACTTTAACGAAGGTCCATTGTAAGTTTCAACTTGATCTCAAATCCTGATAACTCACACGGACGATTTCTTTAACTACGCAACTGTGCAATAACCTCTCTTCTGAAAATACGAAATAATGACGACTCGCCGGGAAGAAATAAGAGTACTGATAGGAAGAGGAGAGCCTATAGGGTGTACTGAATGAATTGGTTTGCACTGTTACACGCAGAAAAATAAGTTAGCTAATTTAGCTAATTCCAGATAGCTGGTATTGGTTAGCTGTCTAGCTAAGGTGGTTATCAACTGGGCTAATAGTAAGCTGTGCACCTAAGTCAAGTTAGCGACACAGTGAAGAGAGTTATCAGAATAAATTAGCATGGCAGCAAGAGACTACAGAGAGGGGACACGAAGCTCCCCGGCCCGCGGCTGCCGCCTTGCTGCACTGGAATACATCCAACGGCCTCAATATCGTACAGTTATCGTTTTGGTACCGGATGGTCCGGAAGGGTTCATCAGATCGAATCGTACCGATATCAAAGTTAAAATGCTCACCAGATTTGAACGGCGAGCGCCCGAGTGCGCAGAGCGCCTCTGTAGCCATCCGCCGCGACGATCGGCCGGCGCCTTCTAGCACGGCAGGCAGCGTTCCGCTACGCCACGCCACCTCAGCGAGATCTTAGACAGGTCCTGGCCAGACTTTTACAAAGTACTGATGCACAGGTTAGTGCATAGACACAGAGTTCATCTCAAATTACATGTTTATGTACTGTGGCAATGCGCGGTGAGGTGGCGTGGCGTAGCGGAACGCCGCCTGCCGTGCTAGAAGGCGCCGGCCGATCGTCGCGGCGGATGGCTACAGAAGCGCTCAGCGGACTCGAGCGCTCGCCGTTCAAATCTGGTGAGCATTTTAACTCTGATATCGGTACGATTCGATCTGATGAACCCTTCCGGACCATCCGGTACCAAAACGAGATCTGTGCGACGAATATTGAGGCCGCTAGATGTATTCCAGTGCAGTAAGGCGGCAGCAGCGGGCCGGGGAGCTTCGTGTCTCCTCTCTGTAGTCTCTTGATGGCAGCTAATCTTTCTAACAATTTAGGTTTGGGCTAGACTTGCGGGTTGCGTTAGCTCTCGCTGATGAACCGCCACGCCCGTTAAGAGGAGGCTAAAGTCCCGGCCGTCCAGCGCGCTGGCGGGCTCCGTGCGGCGCTCGCAACGCCTTGCACGGGAAGACTTCTCACATTGTTTCTCGAAATCCCGTGCACCGAAAAAATCCAAATTCGGCAGGTGGGTCCTTGAAGGACTAATCTCGATGTCGAACGCATTCGTTTGCCTCTGACATTGCCTGTATTGCCTACAATGAACCCATTCACTCGGCCACAACAGTTTTTTTCGTGGGCGCTTTTTGTAGAAAATCGCTCTGTACCGCTGTAGCCACATCCTTTATCTACATTGTACTAGGTAGATGTACGCCAGACCACGTCTCGCGTAACAGGCTTCGCGATATCTCACGAAACACTGTTACGCTGCGACGCGCCTGGCATAC
>NW_026267290.1:457177-458540 GCF_000697945.3 Frankliniella occidentalis | reverse complement strand
GATACATAGCAAGAATGTGATCATGCTGGCCGTTAGCATCTGATATATGAGCGCAAGTCACCTGAAAGAGATATCTAGCAAACATGCGCATGTCAAAGGAATCTGACATAAGTGCACATGTCCTGTGTCATCTGACTAAAGGTGCGCATGTCTCAGGGAATTCGGTGCAAAGGTGCGCATGTCAAGACTTGCGCACATTTTGTCAGATAAATTGTTGGTGCAAAAAAGCGCAAGTCATGTTATTTCTGTATCTGTTGGGTCTACAAAAAAATAAAAAAATGTGGTAACTAAAGCAAAACTTAGGCAACCACAATACAGTTTTACATCCAGAATATGAACAACATTGACTTCATGAAACATAAAAATGTCTCTACTGAAAATTTTGATTTTTTGACATGCGCACCTCTGTCAGATGTCCAGAGAGTTGTCCTACTAATGTCCCCCTGAAGTGATGATACGCGATGATTTTTTTGTGCTTAACTTTACGCCGTTGACTGGGTTCGAACCCGCGACTTTCAGTACCGATGTCTAATGCGCTGACCCCTACGCCATGAAGGTGATGCCAACTATAGTGCGTCGCACTGAGAAAAATTTTTGGTGCCAGGCACTAAAACTTTTGTGCCCAGATCGAAAGTTTTTCGACGCACTAAAGTGTTTATTTCCAGGGGCAAAAGGCGTTTAGTGCGCCGGCTTTGGTGCCAGGCGCTAAATAGATCAGGCAGTGGCACTAAAGAATATGCAAGCTCAGGCATTAACTAAGTCTTTTTTCCCGAACGTTAACTGGGTACGATGACATGGACAATATTTGTTTTTCTGGATTTGGTCCAAACTCTGCAACAAGGGAGTGAAGTAGTGCAGTTGTCTTTCATGCGGGTGGAATGGCCTTGCACTTGTCTTGTCGTGCACGAAGTTCCTATTCTAAAATTTGCGCCATGGTTTCAAATGGCGGCGAGTGGCGGCACCCAACCGACAGATGCGCCAGTGATTACGAGAAACTGCCCAAGCACCTGATGCTGTGTGCACCCGGGGCACCTAGCGAGATGTAAGGCAGGCATTTCGATAGTGGTGCAATCTAGCGGTGACATCCGAACTACTCAATCTTGCATACTTCGTTCATCAAACAAAGTTCACCTCAGCCTGTAGCACAAGACGTGTTTGGCGCCTGGCGCTAAACCCCATTATTGCTACACCTCGGAAATTCTATTGGCCAGCACTAAACTTTTTGTCCCGGGCATAAAGTGGGACGCATTAAACAAGTGTTTAGTGCCGGGAACCAAAAATTTTTCTCAGTGCGGTGCACATTTACAAACAATGCGAATATCCAGGAGTTGTCCGGTAGCTGGGACGCGTCCGTCGTATCCAT
>NW_026267290.1:451749-452958 GCF_000697945.3 Frankliniella occidentalis | reverse complement strand
GTTACGCGAGACGTGGTCTGGCGTACATCTACCTAGTATCTCAGCCGATACATAAGTGACCATAATGTTTGCAAAACAATCGACGGGGCGTGCTGATGCCCGCGTTCCATCCGCCTTCCGGTGCGTGCTCGACACCAGACACCGCAAGGTCTGCTGTTCTCAAGCATGTTGCCGACACCCCCGCCGAGGCCCTCCCCGTCGAGCTCCAGTCTGTCTCGGTGAGGCTAAGTATGAACGTCTCTTCGTCCGTGCGGTGTGCGGTGCTCGCCGAGAGCTGTGGGTATAAACTCAGTGTGATTTGGTTGTTTCGTGTTATTCGTGCTTCCTTTTCGCCATGGGTCGGCGCAAGAGCTCCTACAAGCAGAAAAGCATGTCAAAAAGACTGAACAAGACGAGGTAAATAGTGCTGCTGTGCTTCCAATATAAAAGTATCCTGTGCGAGTGTTGTTTGATTCCACGCGGCTCTCCATAGGGCACACGTGCCGGACGTGCCGCTGGTAGGGCCGGCCGCGGTGGAGCCGCCCCCGGTGGAGCCGCCGTCCCCGCCGCCGGCCGCCCCCGAGCCCTGCGAAAGCGAGACCCGCGCTGTTCCAGCAGCGCACCGCCCGCCGTCGCCGACGCCACCCGGCACCTCCCGGTGCCACTATGACGCGGAGGAAGGTGCGGGTGCCGCTCCTCGCGCTCTCCCCACCTCCACCCCGAGGGCCCCGCGTGCTCCACGTGCGGTGTACGAGTTCGACGGGGAGCCTTCACCCATCCAGCCGCGTCGACCCCCGGGACCCCAAAGGCGGAATAAGGACGCGCCCGCCCCCGCCGAGCTGTCTGGCCGCAGAATTGTCAAGATACGCGACTTTATGCGTCAAATCCAGTCTGACCGGCACCCAGGTGGATTTGGATGCTCAATCATGGACAGTTCATTTGTGAAAGAGCTTCGACAGGGCCTTAGGTCGTCCTTGGTGTACAAGTGTCGTATGTGCAACAAGGAGACGACTTTGGACACGGACCATTCGGACGACAAGAGCCTCAGCATCAACACTGCTGTGGTGGCTGGGGCTGTGAACGGCGGGGGCGGCTTCGCAAACCTCGACGAGATAGCGGCGGCTGTAGACATGCCGTGCATGTCTGCCCCTACGTTAGGCCATCTCACCGGAAAAAAATTTTCGAGGTACGCACGTCTAGTGATAGATTAGACCTAGCAGAGACCCTGTG
>NW_026267290.1:451076-451699 GCF_000697945.3 Frankliniella occidentalis | reverse complement strand
ATATATTGGTTGGAAATACAAGCACGAAAGAACACCTCATCCATTGATCTCTGTTATTTGTTGAAATTAAGGATGACATTTATACAATGGATATAGAACAAATTTTTCTTTGTTAGATCTGGATCGAAAAGTGGGGTAGGTCTGTACAGGCATCTCTTGTGTATCGCACCACTATTTTTCTATAAACATGAACACTTATTTATTTATTTATTTATTTATTTTGCCAATCAAGAACACATCTTTAATAGTGACCATGAAGATAATTTGTGAATGTTAATTGCTGCAACAATAATTGGTCTAGTATTTAATGTTGCAGCTTGATCTAAAAACTAAAGAAGCTTTACTGAATTATTAAGAATTTCTTGTTACTGTTTTGTGTTTAATTTGGTGATAATACATCGTGACTGATGCATTTTTAGATTAATTTTTCATCTCATTACTTGAATGTATTTTTATTTGAGTTTGTGTTCGTCACCCCCTCATGAAATTGCCTGGCAGGTATTAAATAATGTTAAAAATTATTCTACCGTTCTTTAATTTTCTCTGGGATGTCTGACACAGAACCATGAAATTAAGTGTTCATTCAAGAAACATCATAGTTTTACCACTATCCACAAAGGCAA
>NW_026267290.1:444408-450536 GCF_000697945.3 Frankliniella occidentalis | reverse complement strand
AAACGTACCTTTGATTGCACGTCAAAAAGCGCTTTCGTTTTTTCACCGGAAGTTAAGACTCTGATGTACAGCTGAACTAAGTCAACTTTAGGCAATTGCCATGAATACACGAAATTTCACCAATACAGCAAAGACAAAATTTCGTTTGGAACGAATAGACACACAAAAAAGGGAAAGAAAACATTCGCGAGCGGAGCGAGCGCGAAATTTTTCGTGATCTTAAGTGTTAAGCCACTACTAGGCGCTCTAAAACGCTCATAGCGTTTTTACCCTATTTCACACCATCTGCATTCAGGGACTGACAGAGAAGAGTTAATGCGAGCGAAGCGAGCGAAATTTTTCATTCAAGGGGTGGAATGAGCACCAAAACGCGTCTAAAAGGGCGTTTTTCATAGCTCGCAATCATCCGCCGGCAATCGGCCATGGCTTCTAACGCCAAAGTACAATATTTTCCCGGTTGCAGACTAAATTCCCGGCTTATTCCCGGTTTTTTCCCGGCGCTAAAAATTCCCGGCTTATTCCCGGATTCCCGGAAATTCCCGGTGAGTGGCCACCCTGACGATGCTCTTTCTGGATGTGTAAGTAAAATGTTTTTAGCCTTTCTAGTGACTGAAGTGTAAGTCAAAACGATCACTGGTTATTTCCTTACATTTCAGGCGAGTATTGTGGGCTACAGAACTGGAAAGGTCCTTTTCTATGCGGTCAGGAACAAGTTCTGCCAGATTTGTACACTTGCTCGTAAGAGGCGCCGGACACCAAAGCGGCATCAATGCTTCAAAGACTTTGAAGGCGCCAGCACAAAAATGGAGACAGAAATAATTCTGGAGGGGTTCCAGGCTAGTGAAAAAATGCATAAAGTCCGATATCTTGAGCTAGTTGGTACGTAACTCACACCATGTATGCAATGGTCACCAGAGCGGACGGCACAGTGTTGCGGGTTTGCCTAACTCGTGCCGGTCAGTCCTGTTTTAGTGGCCTAGTTATTGGTTCTGTCAGAGAATGATGTTGCTACTGAGTCGTCTGGTCCTTGGTTTATTTAACACTCTTTCAACCAGCACAATATCCCACACTCACCGCTGCCTACACGCGACTGCCCGTCTCCAGCGCCCCGAGGGCTTCCCTTGCCTCGCGGACCCTCGCCGCGGCCGCTGGTCGCCGAGCGGCAGGCGCGACGGAGGAGGGGTGCATTGCTGAATTGCACTTTCCGCCGCCGTCGCCTCTACCGCCCGCGCCGCGCATGTTCGATACTTATTGAAACGCTCGTTATCTACCTATAACATCTAGGGCGCCGGAAAAATAGTCGCCCCGACTACCCCTTCTAGTCCTATCCCTTTTACGATGAAAGTTAACTACTGAGTTTAAGACAATTTTTTTTTATAACAAATAAAACAAATCCCTAAAGAAAGATACGGAAGTTATACACCAAAATAAAATAAAATAAACGAATTGAAGGCGGTGAGTGTGGAATGAAACTTATTTTTCTATACAACAACTTAACATTAAACAAGGTAAAACTAAAATCATGCCAGTGCAAGCTACACCTGCAAAAAATCAAATCATATACGCACAAATAATGGCTACAATGCCAAAAAAAAATCTAAGTATTTCCGCATGAACAAAACACATGCTACCCTACAAAAACAAATCCTGTATGCAGAAACAACATGCCACACTACAAAAAAAAATCAAATCCTATATTTACTACACTGCAAAATTCAAATCAATTCGTCTCAAAGACAAGGTACACTAAGAAAAAAATCATACAGGCACAAACACAAGGTGCACTAAAAAAAAGAACAAAAAAAAACTCAAATCAAACAATACAAAACCAATAAGTCTTAGTGGTTCATGTCCCTATTTTTCTACATCTTCTCGCCAGGCAAGTATTTTCATCTAGACCTTTCCTCTGTATGACTGATGGCGGACTGCGACGCTGCCTCTGGGGTTGTCTCTTCATCCCAGGTGATAAATGTCGAGATGGGCCAGAACTAACCTGACTTTGTATACAAAGTCAGGTAGTCTAACCTGAACGGCGTGCCTAACACCTTCCGAACAGGTTACCAAACAACTTTCTCACTCCTTACAGGACTAGAGAAAGAGGCGGCTGGACTTCCCTCGATGGGCCGGTTGATGTTTAATATGACAATTTCTGGTCCATGCCTTGCTTCTTCTTTAGTATGTAAACATACTTTTGTTTCTTCATATTTACATTCACAGTGGTAGTAAGTGAATGTAAACCAATTTCTTCATATATATATATTGTTTATATCTTCTTTCCAATTTTTGCAACAATGATTGTCAACTAAATCTTCTCGGCATGGACCCCGGCTGGTGATTGGCTAGCGCCGCGCCTCGCCCAGGTGGAGCTGATCGACACCCCCTGGTGACGACGGTCGGTGGAATTCCCTCTGGATGGAGTGGTGGCCCTCCTGGGCCTGGGGTCGACTCGTCGCCAGCGTAGCGTTGTTGATCACATGATGGGTCATACAGAGGTCCAGTTGTCGACTACTTTCCCACCTGGCTGGTCCCTAATCTAAAAACTAAAAAAAAAATAACAATTCACTCATTTTTTATTTTTTTTTTTTTTTTTTTTTTTTTCTTTTTTTTCGAATTTTAATTGCATTTACGCTGATTGTATACTAAAAACACTGCCAAACCTTCTGGCAGGTACTGGAGTTTTACCTTCTCTTTTATTCGTACTACTCTCGTCATGAGGACACGATTTTATTTCAGGTGACTTATTCACACAAGAATTGAAGTTAATCCATGGAAAGCGGAATTTTACATAGCAATATACTATACCGCACAGACAGGTGATAATTGTGAACCAAAGGCAGATTTCAACCCATCCACTCGAAGTGATGGGAATATTTTTCCAATTTGAAATATTTTTACCATTAAACTTCTCCAATTTGATTAACGACAGCGCGTTATTGGTCACATTTTGTACTTTATATTTCTCATAGGTACGTTCAGTAATGAACAACTGATAGGGCTCGAAACCTTCCGAAGCCCAATCCATATTAATCGAAACGGTATTGTTGACATTAAGATTTAAATTACACGTTCTGAGCGCTGACACAAGCGTTAGCTGCGAGCCACTTGTCTCCTGCACAGTGCAGTGGCATGGCACTACAATCTCCACTCGTCCGTTAATTAAAGGGTCAATATTTTTTAGAAAGTTATTACCACAGATGACAGCAATTGTCGATCCGGGATTTAAAATTGAATATTTAGTTTTGCTTAGTAATTGTACGGACGAGTAAAATGTGTCTGCACAGTGCAGGTCACAAGCATTCGCGATATCTGTTACATCGGCCTGCTTCAGCAGCCGTTGAATACAAGTGGACAAACTGGATTGTGAATTATGCCTCGGCAACACATAAACATCCAGGCCGCCAACCTTGGGTACATCAGTTAAATCTCTAATTTCGATACCATTTGTCGCAATCAGTACTCTGTCTTTTACAATTTGACATGTCTGCCCCCCCAACAAAAACTTAACCGGTTCGATTGACATCACCCTCCATTCTGCCCGAGCATCTTTGAGTGGCACGTCTAGAGAAATTTCTAATTTACTCTTATTGATTAATTTGCATGAAACTGTTTTTAAACGATAATATTCGGCCACATTTTCCAAATTAAATGCAAGTTGCATAGCATGCCCCTCCAGCACTCCCTGCTCTTTGCTGAGAGCTGCTCGCAGGGTGTCGGGATCCACCACAATTTTTGGAAGCAAGTTATCTTGACATTTGTCATAAATGGAACGTAAGGCCAACAGGTGTGATTGCAAGATATTAATTTTATTAAACAAAGTTTGCGTGCTTACCATTTTTAGCACCACTACATCAAATGTATTACCCTGTTGACCGATTTCCTTTACCAATGAATTATAAACTCCAGAGAAGTACTTCAAGTTTTGTTCCAGTTCAATTTGATGTTTTTTCAGGGTTTCAAAGTTCTGCTGAGAAGCAGTGATCAGATTTTGATGAGAATCGGATAATTCTTTTAAATTTTGTCCTAAAGTATTTGTTGCCTTTATTGCTCTATTTAACTCCCTATCCGTTGTCATGCCAAACAGCCAGCCAAACCCTTCTCCCAGAATAGGAAGGAGAGACCGTTTGGTTCTTTTTGAATTTAGATCGGTTAAATCATCAGTTCTGGTAAAAATTGTTTGTAGTTCCAATAAGAGTTTTTCTGACATCATATCTATTCTAGTTAGGGTTTGGCAGGCACGCATTGAGTTTTCCGGGATATGGGCCGGACAGACAGACTGATTAATATTTAATTTAAAGTCCATAGACGGCAAATTTACTTCAAATTTCACTTGCAAATTGCCCAACGAAATTTTGGATTCTGATAGTTTTATTTGCACTCCCTTAGTCTCAGCAATAACTATGGGAGTGTTGATGCCTTCTACTTCACTGAATCCATTACTGATGCATAGTGTGGCGAAGAGCCACAAGAGAAGCTTCACTACCATTTTTGAGTTTGGTAGCCTGTCCATGCCCATACCCTGCAAACAAATATATTTAAATAATTAGAGTACAATATCGCGTTGGAGAGAGAAGGTGAGACTATACTGGCTCAAAGATGGTGCATATAGACTGTCACAGGGTCATATTTCAACACCCTTGTCAATATTTCCAAAACAATATGCTCTGGTATTTTATCTCGTCCGCTCCCCAATTTCGGGACGGCGAGTTCACGGATGTTATTAAATATTAAGAATTTACGTAGATTAGTGATAGACTCCTCAAAATCTTGTGCATTAGGCAACTCAAAGTAGCGACTTTTAGTGATGAGATTAACTATAAATCGCTCGCCCCTTCGCAGTGCTACAACAGAGCCAATGCCCCTTGGAGCTTGCAGAAAATTTTCTCTTAAGTTGAATTTAGCATGAATGCTCCTGGCAATACCTGCCCCCATTTTGCCATCTAAGCTCACACAATGAGCTATACTCATGTATGGTGGGCAGTCGAAAATATCCCCCTGGATATGGACTAACTTCATAGTGTTGAATTTAACGTGTCGTACGGAATTTATCTGAAATTGAAACAAGGTATTAGACACCGTGACTTGCAATAATAAGGCATATCAACTCCAGGAAGGAAAGAGAGAAAAAAAAAATAGAAGACAATAGGAGAGGAAAAGAAAAGAAAAGTATTAGAGATTCTATCTATTCCCCTTTTAATCTGCTCTCTGACCTCCATATACAATCAGCAATATTTGAGAAGAATTTCTCCTTTATTTAGAAGTATTCACTTCTTTCCACAACAAGTAAGTATTTTCATACAGGCGAGCAACAAGTTATTAATTTCCATAGAATTTCGAACAAATCACTAGTTTCCATTTCCAAAGAGCGACCTATCCTAAACTGACGCACCCCACCCCACTTGCCAGGTGCAATGGAGTCGTCTTCCCCCTTTTATCCCAATAAAATTAAGTGCATTAAAAAGTGCTATACTTCCATTCATCTCTTTTTATACTTTTAATCTGTTATCAGCTTCTATATTTCTTTCACCTAGTCCCTTTATCTCTTTCCATTTTATTGGCCATTTCTCTATATTCATCATATTCATCCATTTCGTTTTTCCATTCATTTCATACATTGATTATTATTTTCATTCATCAATACTTCCATTTTAAGCTTTATTTTCACCCAACCATCTACTTGTTCCAGAAGCCACTTGCAGAGATTGTACACTCTCCCCAAGTTACCTTTGTCTCAATTTACAACTGATTTTTCACAGCTGGAACAAGAGATAGTACTCGCGAGTTAAGGGTTTCCATTTGAGTTAAATTCCAGGTTCTGGCTCCAACATTGCAACCCCCCTTTATTTTTACTCTAGGTCCCTATCTAAGCCGGCTGTAATCTAAATTATATCTACAGTTGAACGTTCAGCCAGTACCTGACAATTTCCCCAATTAAACACAAAAACATTTGTTCTTTTCTATTAAGCTCCTTATTTCCCCCTTTATTTATTTTCTTAAACCTTTAAAGTCTCTACACTAGCACCGATTAACTTGTTGCTCCCATTTATAAATTTTTATGGCAATATTGCTATTTCGAAAAGGTCCCTATTTTAATTAAGTTGTGCTTTTTTTCTTCTTTTTTTTTTTTTTTT
>NW_026267290.1:443652-444358 GCF_000697945.3 Frankliniella occidentalis | reverse complement strand
GTTCTTTAATTTTCTCTGGGATGTCTGACACAGAACCATGAAATTAAGTGTTCATTCAAGAAACATCATAGTTTTACCACTATCCACAAAGGCAAAAGAAGAGGTCGTGACCCAGTGAGAAATGATCAATTCAAAAGACATCAATTTGATGCCAATGATGAAAATGTTGGAAAATGTGACCCAAATTTTTTATGATATATTGGCGACTATTCGTCAAATTGATGTATTATTCATTAATCATTTGTCACTGGGGAGGGTGCCCGGAGTAAGAACGATAAACACTTTGAATGAAGACATCTCGCCCCCATGCACATGCAACGGCTGTTGGGGCCCATGAGCCACAGACAGCTCGTGCACGGATCGCCTACCCTTCAGGCGCCCTCAGCCACAGCACTTTCCTGGCGTTTCCCCCTGTGGCCACACAACGATGCACGGGTAAGGAGCGCCAAAGGATCACGTCCCGGACAAGCGAGGCGGGTTTGCCTACCCCAGGCGTCCTCGGCCACAACTCTCCCCATAGAGTCCTAGGAGTGGCCGAGGACGCCTGAGGTAGGCAATCGCGCCTCGCTTGACCGGGATGTGATCGTTTGTGGCTACCGACCCGTGCATCTTTCGGTGGTTGCAGGGGGCAACGCCAAGAAAGTGCTGTGTCTGAGGACGCCTGGAGGGTAGGCAATCCGTACGCGAGCTGTTGTGGCTCGTGGGG
>NW_026267290.1:426166-435192 GCF_000697945.3 Frankliniella occidentalis | reverse complement strand
CCGTGACACTCCAATGATTGTGGCCTACTGTATGCCTTGCGCATATGCGCTACATGGCATGTTCTTTTCCATGTCATTCCATTCGCCTTTCTGAAGGAAACAATGTATACCAACCTTGATATACGTTTGACAATCTTACCTCTTCTGAATTTGCGCTGAAACTTCAATGGATAAGTAAGTGAAGCTTTATTTTGAAATTGTACATACACTTGATCATTCCTTTGAAATTTAACAGATTTTCGTCCTTTATTGTAATACTTTGAGTATCTACTAAAAGCCTTCTGTCGAGACTTTACTACTTCCTCTCTGATTTTTGCTAGGGTATCTATACGCCTATTAATAGTAGTGTACCTAGGTAGTGTAGTCTTTAGTGATAAAGGCGTATCTAAAAGCCTTCCAAAAATAATCTCATTACTTGAGAGGCCACCAGTAGCTACCTGCGGACAGTTATTCAGGTGAAATTGTATCAACCTAATATATTTGTGCCAGATACGCAACCTTGATGGTTTGTTGTCAAGAAGGAATCTTAGTGTTGACACCAACCTCTTAATCTGGCTCTCTACTCTACCAGATGACCAGTGTGCATTAGATGGACTAATCTGTAATGCTATACCGTTCCTTTGCACCCAGGCAAGGAACTCTGTGGATTTGGACTGCGGTCCAGCATCCATCATGAGAATCCGTGGTCTCCCATGTAGACTAAAGAAGGTTTCCAATCCCTCCTTTAATGCATCCTGGTCAGCTTTGACACAAGGATAAAGATGTGTAAGATTAGACAAATTATCTGTAATTACTAGGCACCATTTGAATTGTGCTTTGCTATAAATATGGCAAAAATCAGTAGAAATACAGCTGAAAACCTCCTTGACTACCCTATTTTTAATTAATCCTAATTTATCTTTTCGAGATTTGTACTCATTACATTTCTCACAAGATTTAACATACATTTCAACATAATCATCAAGTTTCCTACAATAATAAAATTTCCTGATGGCCATTGCCATGATATCTCTCCCTACATGCCCCGTTATATCATGGAATGATTTACATACCACTGGTATTAGTGATTTAGGTAAAACAGATCTAGGAATTTTTGTATTAGTCACCAGCAAATTCTTCTTTAATGCAAACTTAAATTTACCTCTATACTTCTCTGTTCTTTCTGTTGGTTTCCCTTCTGGGGTGAAAGTTGCAATTATTTTTGCCAACTCTGGATCACCCCTCTGAAACTCTATAAATCTAGATAAAGTGGGCGCAAAATTCATTGCGTTAGCTATTTGCTCTAATTCCTTTTCTCTACGATAAATAGCTCTTAATCTCATTAGTTCAATACCCAGTAAGTTACGGGGTTTATATCCTACATTATCTAAACATTTAGTGCAAAGGCAGACTCCGAGACAATTCTTACAGGCTTTATTCACATAAACAAGGCTGTATCCCTCTGTTTCAAGCAGCTTGTCTTTCAACTCTTTATTTTCAGCAAACTTAGCTTGCAGACACTTCACCAAAAACTCCAAAGCGACGTCTCGCGCCGCATTATCCATCTTAACTCTGATCTTTCTCAACATCGGGTTATGTTTACTTTGATTCGGGACATAGGTTAAATCGTCCTCTGGGAACAATATTTGATTTGTATTAAGTGCATCTTCCACTGACAGGTATTCTTTACCGTCCAGAACGAATTTAGAGGGTGAGTGGACCGACAAGAAATAGTAGTCATCACTGAAATTTTTGATAACTTTCTCAGAGTTAAGAAAATCATCATCTTTCCAGTTAATTTCAATCTCCTCTCCCTCATCTCCGAACGCTCTAGCAGAAGCAGACAGCTGACCGGGTCCCTGCATTGGGTCTCCCGTCGGCCGGTCCGCTGATGTCACGGCAGGCACACCGCTATTCGCAGTACACTGAGGCTCTGACGTCACACTGGGCGCGTCAGACCCTCCGCTGCTCCCATGGCCTACTGCTCCAAGGTCAGGCGCCACAGCTGTGCATTGCTCTTTGTTTTGGTTGGATTCTACAGCATCAAGTTGTTGCGCCGCCTGAATTTCTGCGAACTTACTACTTTCCAGGCCATTTTTGGCTTTGGATCTAGTAATCGCCAGAACCATGTTCTTTCTGTCATCTCCTGACGGGTTGAGTTCATTGCAATTCGACTTAAAACGCCGAAGGATGGTTAGTAACTCCCCCAGAACATTGAGACCAAACTTACCATTATGTTTGTCACATACACATACCCCCCAAAAATTATCATGCCAATTATTCCCTTCAATTAATTCCCTGTCACCAGTCTCTAATAATTGCAATTCAATATCTGTTCCAGCCTCAAATTTGCTACAAAGTACATCCAACATGATTTTCACTCGTATATCATCCCAATCACTTCTGAGTCTTTTTAGTGATTTTCCTATCAATTTTGCTTCCTTTGGTGATTCTGCATTGCGAATTCTAATCTTTTCACGAATATCGAATGTTTTTGCAGCCTGATAGGCGTGTTCAGCTGAACGCCACACAATACCATTATAGGAAAATGGAAATACAAAGAAGTTAGATAGGAATTTATATTTACCTCGAAAGGAGGTTATGGCTGTGTTATCAAGAACAGAGGACATATGATAAAGGTCAGCTACATTTCCATCAGGTGAGTAGGGTACTAACATTTTGTTTGTCTCTACATTAACCAGTGCTTTTTTCTCATCTAAATCTACATTCTCATTTTCATTTTCAGACTCAAAACTACCATCATTTAATTTTGTAATAAGTCTATTTGGAATCGAAACTTCAGCAGTTAATTCAGTAGTGGGTTCTAATCTACTGAGCGCATCCGGCACTTTGTTTCTCTCACTTGAAACAAACTCAAAATCAAAGGAAAAAGCCGAAAGGTACGAAATAAATTTATCAAATGGTGCTTTAGGGGATGGCATGGCTAATAAATATTTCAAACTGGTACAATCACTCACAACAGTAAATTTATTTAATAGGCGGAGTTCATCTTCAAAATATTTGACTGCTTCGTACAACCCCAGACACTCCTTGTGGAATGCTGACCATGCTAATTTATTACCTTTAATTGGTGCACTGAAATAGGCAACCGGTTTGTACCGTTCACCTTGCTTTGAAGTCAACATGGCCCCGATTGAAGTTGATGATGCATCACAATGCAATTTACACGGGAGTTTTTCATCAAATAAGGCAAGAGTAGCATTCTCTAATAGGTAATTGTACATATTTTCTATATCCTTTGCATCATTTTCAGTCCATTCAAATGGTATTTTTTCATTGGTCATATCGTGATACTTTTGCATGCGCACAGCAAAATTTTTAAGATATCTCCGGTGATAAGAGAAAAAACAAATTACTGATTTTAATTGCGCAATATTTTTAGGATTTTTAAGTGCCAAAAGGGGTTTGAATCTATCAGGGTTAGGGCGCACACTAACCCCTGCCTTCACTATTAAGCCAATAATAGGAAGTTCTTTCCGAAAAAGATTTGCTTTCTTTGGGTCAACACACAAATTGTTGTCCCTTAATCTCACAAGCACCTGTTCTAGTAGATGAAGTAATGAATCAAAATTTTGGGCACCAACAATCAAATCATCAACATAGTATCTGATATCAACTCCTCTCATGATTCTAGACAATGCAATTAGACTCTCAGGTGGTGACACGGCTAACCCTTGAGGTAGCCTTGTCCACCGGAGTGACCTACCCTCAAAAGTGAAACCTAACAGCAATTTACTCTGTTCAGTCACTGCAATATTAAAAAAATAATGGTTGATATCTAAAGTACATAGCAAATTTTTGTCTGCACAATAGGACAGAATGTCCGCTATCGTGTAGCTCCTGTACTGTGGTTTAATCAAAACTTTATTCAGAGCACGAGAGTCAAACAGACAGCGCCCTACAGGGTTTTCAGCTGTCGACCCTCGCTTTTCAATAACAAAGAATGGTAGTGTTACGATGGACTCGCCATCCTCCACTACACCCAACTCCAAAAATTTACTAATCTCTTTTCTTGCAATCTCTCTTTGTCTAGCAGATAATGGCCATTGCCTTCGAAAGATGGTACCTTCATGAGTTCTTTCCAGATGAGTGAAAAAATTTGGAACAGGAGCACCTGCTTTCATCTCTTTAGAAAAGACCGTTGGAAATTTCCTGCACAGTTCCCGAACCAACTCCTTCTCACTCTCAGTAATATCAGCACCGTCTAAAGATGGAATAAGCTCCATCTCCTCACCTGGTAATGCATTACAGTCCACAGTTGGTACGTTTGTTTGTCCGTCAAGTGTCAGTAATTTATTTTCCACTGCATATGTTATTTCAGCCAGAGTGGCTGTTGTCAGTCTTGATGACTCTATTTTTTGATTTTCAGGTGTGACATAACCTATATCTGCACCAGGAGGAATAATAATTCTTTTTCTACTACAATTAAAGACTGGTACAGTCGTGTCTTCAAGTAGAAAACACTCCATGCTGGAAACATCAACATTACCATCAACCACACATGGATAGAATATTGCAGGTAATACATCCTTATCAAACTCTCCATGAACTAAGGCACACTGATTAGGTTCAATTATTATTTCTTTAGTGCTTTTTAAAATTATATTTCCTTGAGAGTTGCTAGTAAGACAGTTAACTTCTGAGGTAGGAGTGCTCTGCGCTACTCCTCCCTCATGAACACCTCGAATCCTCTTTGCTTCGATTACTTTCCCTTTTATTTTCAAAGTAATTCTTTCATTTTCCCAAGAAATATTTGCCTTGTATTTTTCTAAAAAGTCATTACCAATGAGAAGGTCTATATCATTAGGAAGAGCTGCACAAACAAGGGGGTGCTGAATTTCACAATCATTAATTTTAATAACTGGGCGATACAATCCATGAACTGGCAAAAATGAATCATTTGCCGTTCTTAATTTAATTTTAATTGGTTCCAATTTATTTTTGTCGGTACAGTACTTAGTGTTAAGCACTGACCGCACAGCACCCAGATCGAGTACTGCAGTCAATTGCAGGTCATCTACACAAACATTAATTTTGAATAATTTACCAACATTATCCTCAGATAGTTTAAGAACCTCCCACTCATCTTCTGCAGGCGGTTTGGCTCTACCTTTAGCTGTCATGAATCCATCTATCTTAAAGCTGTAGGTATCATTGCCTTCTGCATATGAAGATTGTAGTTTACACAGGAGGTTTTTACCCAACACAACCCCAACACTTTCAGGCAGGTTAGCAACTACCATAGGAATACAAGTCTTTACTTTGTTCGAAATTTCAATTTTTGGGTTAAAAATCCCAGTTATTGGTCGGATTTGATCTAAGTACTTGACCTCCCCTCTCATTATTTGTACTCTCTCATCCTCTAACCAGGGTAGGGGCGCTATGACTGAGCACTCTGCATGCTCATCAATAAAAGCAACTAATTTTCTCCCATTGATTTTAATTTTAATTGGAAAGGTAGAGTTAGTTGGTGCCAATTCTATTGGATTCTCCCAATTAATTTTAGTTATTTCTTCCAGGTCGTCCGGCTCGTAGCAGCACGAGCACAGCATGACGTCACCGGTCATTGCTTCGTACGTACAGACCACATGCGCCCGATCAGGCCACCGAACGCTCGAACCCGAGCGAACCTGACACTCGACACCGCTCAGCCGTCGATCAGCGACGCTACCCTCGCCCGGCAACCGGGTTGATGACACCAGCGGGTGCACCTGCACCGCCGAGTCCGATCTATGCGTCGACGTCCCCACGACGCTCCCCGTCTGCTGCGCGGAAAACACTCCTATTTCATTTCGCGATCGGGACTTCTCAAGTGTCCCGTTCCGATCAGTTCTGCGGAGACTTTTCCACTGGAAATCCGAATCCATCCTGTCTGGACTTGGCGTCCCACGGTGCCGCGCCTGGTCCCTTGTGCCCTCAGCGAGGTCACTACCCTTGGGTTCAACCACCGCCACTTTACAAGTACCCTTGGCATTAAAGTTCATTTCACCATTACTCTCCTTGTTATTACTCTCATCATCATTCGAGCTACTTGACAATACATCAAAAATCTGTCTCGGAATCAGGGGGTCAAAGTGTCCTCGGTCAAACTCTCCAGTATGTCTCATTGCGACATATATCTCGGTTGGGCCTTTGCACTTAAATGTATACTCATTATTATCCCTTTTAATTCTAATACCTATACTTAATGCATCTGCAGCCGCCTGAATCTGCGGCTCCGCAGCCATTTCATGCGTCCCAGAATGGAGCCTGTAATACTCTTCACGGTTTCCCTCAATGAAACTGTAGAACTTCTTATCCCACTTATTATAAATGTACTTAGCAATTACCTGTCTTAAAAGATAAGAATGAGCAGTAGTATTATAGAGAGCCTTACTTAAACTGTGATAGAAGCAATCTCCATCACCAGGCACTCGAAATAATTGGTACTCATGCTCATTTAAAGGATTAAACTTAAAGTAATCGTTTTCAGCTGCTATCCGAACAATTTTCTCCTGATTTAATTGCGAAAATTCTGTAACAAAGAACAGTTTGCTGCGAAGTGTCCCTCTTTATTGCAAAGCCAGCAAGCATTATTCCTTTGTCCCGAGGACCTCTGATTATTCTGAGAATTATTTTGTCTTGAATTCCCCCTAAATACTTGGATGTCGCCGCGGGCGTCCTGTGAACCCCTGGAGGAGTTAGATTGGTAATTAGGCTGATTGCCCCCATTATCTGAGCCATTACCTAGCTGATTCCTATTCTGAAAACCATAATTCTGCCTGTAATAATTATTCCTGTTCTGCCCATTGAAATTTTGCCTGTTCCCATAGCCAAAATTTCTACCTCTGTTGTTAGAAGCATACCAATTACCTCGGCCACGGTGGTTGTTATAACCACCGCGCCCCCTGTAGCTGTTCTGTTGTACAATCATTGTCAATAGTTCATTTACCAGCCCGTTCCCAGCGGGCGCCTGCGCCTGCGCCTGACTTCCCCCCAAATTAAGCTGATCTATTGAAGCTTGAAGTTCTGCCATTTTATCTTTAATCTCCTGTACCTCTACAGTAGCTAAAATTTTATTTTCACCCGCAGCACTTGCTGTTTTCTTAGCCTCCTTTGCAGGTCCCAATGATTCCTTTAATTCCTCAAATTTTCGGGTGATCAAGTCCTCTACATTACCAGAACTATTTTTACTCCCTATAATCTCCATATTTTGTTTGTAGGAACTGAGACGTTCTACCAAATCGTCCACAGTTTCACAGTCAGTACACGCCACCAAGCGTGCGTCCTCCGCAGGCAAAATGCCCAGTAAAATTTGAATAACTTCTTGCTCTGATATACTTGGATCTGTTTTTGCAAAATCATGTACTCTGTAAATGAACCCTTGAACTGTTTCTGTGGGCCTTTTGGACATTTTGGATAATTTTAGTCTGGTTATCTGGCCTGTTCTATTAGGCTCTACCACTGCCATAAAACGCTTGCAATAATCCCCAAAATTCTTCTCTTTATTAGAATTATGGAGCCCTTGCCACTGTGGAGGCAAAAATTGGCCCACCAAAGGCACCAATTTATCTTCAGGAATACCATGTGCTTTATAAACAAAATGGAAATGCTCGAACCAGCCCAAGATATTATCAGGATCAAAAGGCCTGATAGTGGGCTGTAAGGAGGGCGGCAAATTTTTAATCAAGTCGTCAGTCATTTTTTCTTTTAATTTAAGCTTTAACTTCGCAAGTTCTTCCTTTAACTTTTGTTCCCTTAACTCGGCTGCTTTCTTTGCCTTTTCTCTTTCTCTTTTTGCCCTTTCCTTTCGCTCTGCCTTGACGCTATTAATGTATTTTGCTACTTTAATAAACAATGAAGCTACTATTTTCACAACGTCGTCAACTGATTGAACTTTAAGTGATTGTTTTATAAATGATCGAACCAATTCTATAACGATTTTACAATTTGCCACTTCATAAGTTTCAATCTCAGCACTTGTAGTAAGGACTCGAACAGCAGGAAGAGCACAAGCTTTTAAACGCTGAGTAACAATATGATCGTCATACACGTAATTTCGATATTTACTACCATCCAAATCTTCAGTAATAAGTGTAATGGGGAAGCTCTCTATTTCATCAACAATGCGTTTAGCTATATCTTGAGCGTCTTCAATATCCCAAGATTCACTGTTATCTATCACAAACACTGAACGGTCACTAGTGGACGTTAAAAAATCATTAGTTTTAACATCACCCATATCCTACATCCTACCCCAAAGAAGGAAAAGACACAGGTACAGAGGGTGGAGTTGATGTGCCTACCTTGCTCGCCACGTGGTCCACCTTGTTGCCGCAGAGTGTAGAAGCTGAGGCACTGTTATCCAAAATTTTTCACAACACTTTTCACACACACTTTCTAAATAGGGCAGCTAATTATTCACCAATCTTTTGAGTCGCACACACTGATTTTAAAGAGTCTTCGGAAACTACACAAGAGCGAGCTCACTCAGACAAAATTTTGAAAAAAATTAAAAAAAAATAAATTACAAGACCCCAAACAAACCCAGCGACAAACACTCTGACTCCGGCCGATGCACCAAAACGATGTTTTAGTGGCCTAGTTATTGGTTCTGTCAGAGAATGATGTTGCTACTGAGTCGTCTGGTCCTTGGTTTATTTAACACTCTTTTAACCAGCACAATATCCCACACTCACCGCTGCCTACACGCGACTGCCCGTCTCCAGCGCCCCGAGGGCTTCCCTTGCCTCGCGGACCCTCGCCGCGGCCGCTGGTCGCCGAGCGGCAGGCGCGACGGAGGAGGGGTGCATTGCTGAATTGCACTTTCCGCCGCCGTCGCCTCTACCGCCCGCGCCGCGCATGTTCGATACTTATTGAAACGCTCGTTATCTACCTATAACAGAGCCCGATTCAGGAAAGCATTGCCTACCCTTCAGGCGTTTTCAGCGACAATCATCGGCCCACGCCTAGATTGACACGGCCTCACTTCTTAGCTTTAAAAATGATTTATGAGCCTGGAGTCAAAAGGAGCCTAAACCCAAAGT
>NW_026267290.1:420842-425103 GCF_000697945.3 Frankliniella occidentalis | reverse complement strand
TGACGTATGGTGTTGCCCCGCAGGTACGTTTACGAGCCAGCACAACGCCCGCAAAGTGTCGAAGCTGACCGGCGCGCGCAAGCGCCGCGCCCTGTTCAAGGAGTCTGGGCAGCCGCCAAAGAGACGCCGCACCGCGTCGGGGCCGGACGACCACTACGGCCGCGACGCCCAGGGCCCTCAGGGCGAGAGCGAGGGCGAGGACGAGCCGCAGCCACTCCCAGAGGTTGAGGACATGGCCGTGTTGGAGGCGAAGATCCGCGCCCACCTGGATGCCATTGAAAAGAGTAGAGAGAGGATCGAAGAGATCATGAAGATCACCCAAAACTCTTAGGAGTGGCCGAGGGGTCCGCAACTAGGTTCGAGCGCGTACACTGGCCGCCCGGAAAACTAGGAAGACCAGGAAGACCACCAGAAAGACTAAAGAAAACCGAAGAAGACCAAGAAAATCGTAGGCCACAAATGTGACGGAAAACCGAAAAATTTAAGGGAAGACCGGAAAAACTTTAGAAAAGACCTAGAAATTGCAAGGAGGGCCAGAAAATGCAAGGGAAGGCCGATGAAAATGCGAGAAAACCGCAAAAACTGGAGGAAGCCTTTACAAAATCTCAGAAAACCAAGATATTGGGAAAACCAAGAAAAAGTTGGGAAGACCGGGAAAACTTTAGGAAAACCTAGGAAAACTAGGAAGCCCACCACATGTGTACACCGGCAGACCGTACTTGCGGACCCCTCGGGAGTGGCTCACCGAGCGCCGCTTGCGCCTCACCGCGTCGAACTTCGGCCCGGTCTGTCGTCGGTCTAAGCTCTTGTCGGTTAAGATACTGGTTCACCACCTCCTGTACACCGACCCGACCAACAAGACCAAGGCCATGGAGCACGGGTCGGCGACAGAGCGGACCGCGAGGGAGCACTACGAGGCCAAGCACGGAGTGACGGTGCGAACTTGTGGCCTTGTGCTAGACCAGGAGTATCCGTTTTTGGCAGCAAGTCCAGGTGAGATTCCGAATTTATATTCGCTTTCTCTGGGGAATGTCCACACACTTGGAAAAGCGCAGTTCGTACCGGCTGTTTCATAAAAACACAGGTGCGGGCGGGTTTGCCTACCCAGGGGCTATGGCGCCTTACGGGCATATCGAATAGGCAGACCCGCCCGCACCTGTGTCATTTATCAAACACCCGGTACAAGTATTTATTTTACTACATATTTCCGAGTAACAGCAAGTTATTTTTTTCATTTTCAGACGGATTTTTAGATGATGACACGCTTATTGAGATTAAATGCCCCACAAGCGGCCTCCACTTTGACTCCGCAGAGGAAGCGGTCAGATGTAAAAAGGTAACTTTCCCTTGATGTCTGCTGCAAAGGGTGCGGAGGACAAGGCCTCGCTTGCACCCGTTGAAATTTCTAAATATTATGTAATTACTGTTTGTTTCTGATTTACAGCTGGATTATCTCAAGTTGGATGGCAATGGTGCCCTCTACCCGTACGAGCGGTCTGACTACAACTTCCAGATCCAGGGACAGCTCCACATTACAGGACGCAGTAAGTGTGTCCTGTATATCAGGAGCATGTGGATGAGGCCACAGGCGTTGCGTCCAAGAAGTGGGACAAAGAGATCTTAATTACGCGTAATGACAAGTTTTGGGCAGAGGATATGGAGCCTCACCTAGTGCAGTGAGTATTCGCTCGGTGTTCTCTCTTATAAGCGGCTATGTCCGATCGCATAATATCTTTGAAATTTCAATGCAGGTTTTACAAGCAGGCACTAGTCCCCGAACTAGTATGCCCTCGGGCAAACTCCAGCAAGGCCTCTAGGGACAAAATTCGGGAGGCGCCGTATGTCCTAGAGGCCATTGCCGCAAGAAAAGCCCTGTTAGAGGAGCAAGCGCTCGCCAGGCAAAACAAAGAAGGAAAGTCATCACAAACCAAAGCAACGGCGAGGAAAAAATAAACAACAAATGTGCCAATTTTTTGTTGTTGGTTTTCGTGCTTTTGTAAATGTTTACTTGTCACACAGTGCCATTATTATATATCCATTCTCAACAATGTCCAACGACTGTTTTACTTTTTTTGCCAATTTTAGTCAATTGCAATCACAGATTTCGAATAAGGGGGGCCCGCGCGGCAGACACGGCCGGGGCCCGGGCCGGGCCGCCAGCGCCGCAACGCGGCCCGCTCCGCCGCGCCTCGCCCAGCGTACGCACGGCACGGGCGTGGGGCTCGGTTACGCACGGCACGGCTCTGCGTGTCACAGGGGCCCCGGCGCTCTGCTGCTGTCTCAGCTTTACGAGGGGCAGTGGGAGGGGGCAAAGATAAGGGCCGGTCCCTCATTCTTCTAACTCTCACCGCCTGACCGAAGGAAACAACCGTGACGACTCGTGCAGAGGTCCGGCGTTTCCCAAATTCCCACCACACCGTTGAAGATATCGATCTCAGATTTTGATACAATGTAGATAATGGATGTGGCTACAGCGGTACAGAGCGATTTTCTACAAAAAGCGCCCACGAAAAAAACTGTTGTGGCCGAGTGAATGGGTTCATTGTAGGCAATACAGGCAATGTCAGAGGCAAACGAATGCGTTCGCAGGGTGGCCACCTCCCGGTACCTATCAGAATTCCCGGCTTATTCCCGGTTTTTTCCCGGCCTAAAACAGAGCTTTTGAAGCGTTGTTTTAAAAATACCCATTATTGAGAAAGTGTGAATACGATCCAGTTTGAAGGCTTAGAGCGCTTCTTATCACATACCCATAGAAACGTACCTTTGATTGCACGTCAAAAAGCGCTTTCGTTTTTTCACCGGAAGTTAAGATTCTGATGTAGAGCTGAACTAAGTCAACTTTAGGCAATTGCCATGAATACACGAAATTTCACCAATACAGCAAAGACAAAATTTCGTTTGGAACGAATAGACACACAAAAAAGGGAAAGAAAACATTCGCGAGCGGAGCGAGCGCGAAATTTTTCGTGATCCTAAGTGTTAAGCCACTACTAGGCGCTCTAAAACGCTCATAGCGTTTTTACCCTATTTCACACCCTCTGTATTCAGGGACTGACAGAGAAGAGTTAATGCGAGCGAAGCGAGCGAAATTTTTCATTCAAGGGGTGGAATGAGCACCAAAACGCGTCTAAAAGGGCGTTTTTCATAGCTCGCAATCATCCGCCGGCAATCGGCCATGGCTTCTAACGCCAAAGTACAATATTTTCCCGGTTGCAGACTAAATTCCCGGCTTATTCCCGGTTTTTTCCCGGCGCTAAAAATTCCCGGCTTATTCCCGGATTCCCGGAAATTCCCGGTGAGTGGGAACCCTGCGTTCGACATCGAGATTAGTCCTTCAAGGACCCACCTGCCGAATTTGGATTTTTTTGGTGCACGGGTTTTTGAGAAACAATGTGAGAAGTCTTCCCGTGCAAGGCGTTGCGCGCGCCGCGCGGAGCCCGCCAGCGCGCTGGACGGCCGGGACTTTAGCCTCCTCTTAAACCATACACTGGCTCCAGGAGTAACATCCGTGTGGACTTCCGCCTCTGGGACGGCTGCCTTCCGGGTGGCTAAGTCTGCGATGTTTGTACTAGCAGTCCCATAGTGACCGTATGCGTTAGCGAGACATAAAGTCTGAGCACCCTCTGCTAATTATTGAGCTACAGGGCTATGCTGTGCATTACCTAAGATAGCTAATGTCCATTAGCAGAGACAGCTAATTCAATGCTGCTAACTTTTTTAGCTGTATGGCTATCATTTTAGCTGTCCATATAAAGCTACTGGAATTAGCCGTGCAGCCAAGTTTTAGCTGCACAGCTAATTTTTTTTGGCGTGTAGGCACGAAAAATTGGAAAAATCACAATCAGAAGCCAGCCGCGCAGGTCGCGCGCGCTCGGGCGGCCAGCCGGGCCGGGCCGAGCATCGCCTCAGCCGCTCACCCGGCCGTTGCATACACGGTAAACAACAAGCAGGCCCGCCCTTCCGCCAAACGCAGTTGCCAGCTCCACTTCGCTGCGCCGGCAACTCCGTTCGGCAGGGGCCGGGCCTGCTTGGCCTGCCGGCGGCGATGGTCGGGCCTGCGGCCCGACCCTTTCAGTTTCGCGATTTACTGAAGAACATAACCAAATAAATAATGTGACTGTTAAATCACTTTGCATATTTGGGTAAACTAACTTCCGGTGGGGGGCCTGCGGCCCTAGAGATTTGCTCCTTTCACATGACAAAAGACTGTAACGGGGCAACACCGTCCCGGGTAAAAATGGTTTGTATACAAATTTTATAA
>NW_026267290.1:420158-420792 GCF_000697945.3 Frankliniella occidentalis | reverse complement strand
CAAACCATTTTTACCCGGGGTGACTACACGCCGGGACTAAACACCACTTTGAACGACCATTGTCGTTTAAAAACAACATATGTCATTTTAAAACGACAACGGTATCGTTCAAAGTGTTGCTGTCGCACGGCTTTCACTCACAGACGCTGTGCCCGAAAGTAACATATGCATGCTCAAAAATATCTCACGGACACTTACTAGGAGTTCGTATACTCGGAAGACCGTATGACGAATGCATCATAGGAAAAATTGCGCTCAAAAATGACCACTTGCACAGAGGTGCGCTTTTTGTTCCGATGGTTGAAACATTGAAATGAGTACAAAGAAACTCTATATTCAGAACTAGGACACTCGATATTGCCTCAGAACTTATCATTAAAGCATTAGAAACCAAAAAAGTCGATTAGTTATCAATTTTTGATTTTCGATGATCGAGTGACCCGGAAGGCATGGTGTCGTTTTAAAATGACGTTGGACTTTGAGCAGGTTTTAGAGGCATTATCTTTGAGAAAAGTGTACTTTTTTACTGGACAAGTTTCATTCCTTACACTTTTCTGCATACAACCATGCTGAGTTTACCCCATATTTCTCGAAGATTTGCCGTCTAAATCGTTCTCTTTACAAACACCCCTCA
>NW_026267290.1:413934-419189 GCF_000697945.3 Frankliniella occidentalis | reverse complement strand
GAGAGATAGAGCAAAACGGGCGACATTTTCGCCCGTAGGGCTCTACTTTCAAGAGTTACCCCTTAAGAGCTCATAAAAAAAATATTTTTTTCTGACTTTTTTGACTTACCCCCTTTTCTTTGATACCCCCTTTCAGCCCCTTACGGTTGGTTGCCAGGATTTGCTGTAGGCGTTTCGTTTTCTAGGAGTGAACCTAAAGATACCCTGAAAATTTGAAGTCTCTAGCACATCTCCTTCTAGTGGAACAGACAGACCACAGACAGACACGAGGTCGTTTGCATAAGCCCGCTGGATAGCTTTTTCAAAGCAGAAGGGCGAGCTAAAAATGGTGTACTAACTCGTACTAACGTACTAACTCGTACACTTTGATCTGAGTGATTTCCCCCTCGTTTTAACTAACGGCTTGAGCGTTCCAGGGCTCTTTCGAAAAAGATAGATAATATGCTGCGCCAAATAACTAACCCTGCTCGGACAGTTCTCGTGAAGCTTGGTCAGAGCGCCCATCTCCCGCTCCTTGGTCTGGACCCTGTCCCTCCAGGAGAGTCGAGCGATGGGGTCCTGGAGGATGGCAAGCTGCTGTCCGAGGTCGGCGATGGCCTTCACGTGCAGCGACTCCCTCAGTACGAGTGCCGCCAGCCTCCGCTCAGAGTCTGCGAGAGCCAGCGGGTCCCAGTGCGGCTGATCCCACCCCGCGGCCTCCGCATCCTCAGCGCCCTCCTGCACCTCGGGAAGTGCGTCCGCCTGGTCGCGAGAACGGGCCTGGAACACAACAAAACAGGCGCTACACTGAGAAAAGGGTATGGAAGCCAGCAACAAACTTTGTTTGATTAGTCCGACTTCATCACCATCACAAAACATTTTGATGTCAGTAAACAAACTGTTTCTTTGCGAGCTCTACACTGGTTCATCGTCTTGACCTTTCGTATTTTACGCGCCCTATCAAATTTTTCGACAGGGGTAGTCTAATTTCCGGCGGATCCCGGCTACTGGACTTGTATCGTCACCTGATACCGGACACAAACCATGGTTGTGATCGATCAATTTTTCATTGCATCTAATCCGTCATTCATCCGAGAGTTCAATTCATTTATTTCGACATGGCGTCGGCGTCGACATCAGGAAATGGGATGCGGACTCGGAGTGAGAGTCTTGGTGATAGTGAGAGTGGCGTCCATTTTAAAGAGATGGGGATTTGAACGGCTCTATTATCTGTTTGGAGGTGAGTGTATTACTAGTGTAATAATTATTTATTAGCTTTTGCATTTTGACTCTGGTTTGGTAGCGGACTTATACTTTGGCACAAATTATTTTAAGTTGTGTTGAGGTTATGGTTTTCGGTCGTGTCGCACCGGCCCGACTTAAAATATTCTCAAGGTACGTAAGGTACGTCAAAAGTGCGCATGTTTCACTTTGCAACATCTACCAAACTGAAAGCGAACATAGGACGCTTTCCCGATAGCGTACGTCGCTTCTTGTTCGCCATCAGTCTGCCTTTAGATCCGGCCGCGTCCCGCGTCGCAGACACGTTTGCTTTCTGATCGCTAAGTTTGTTTATCGTCCGCCAAAAATTCAAGTGCGGGGGGGGGGGGGCGCCTGGAGATGCGCCTAGGCCAGGGGTAGGTCCGGGTCCAGGGGGTGCAGCCGGGGGTGCGGTAGGGGGTTCGCCCAGGCCAGGGGTAGGGCCGGGGCCGGGAGTGCAGATAGGTGTGCGGCACCGGGTTTAAATTGCCACGGCCAGGGGTAGGGCCGGGCCGAGGGGTCGAAGCCAGGGGTACTACTGAAACCAAACTACACTGATAAACTAAGTGTTCAACTAAATACTTGCAAGTGTTCAACTCATCGGTTGAACACTCCCTACACAGTGAGCGTTCAATCGAAGGAAGTGTTCAACCGAGGATTTGCACACTTGCAAGTGCACACCTACCGAGTCGAACACTTGCAAGTGAACAACTACGGACTTGCACACTTGCAAGTATTCAACTTGCAGCTGCAAGTATTCAACTTGCAGTTGCACTTAGGTTATCAGTGTAAAAATGCCAGTAAAACCAACCACGCAGCCGCAGCCCGCTCCTTCCCCGACGCATATACGTCCTCTGTGTGCAACTTCCACTCTGAGACTGATGCGATCGTGGTGTGCAGCTGCCAGCGCATTAATTTCGTCATTGTTTTACTTGCAGCCTAGAACATGACCCGTTCTATGGTGATGTCTGTTGGTAAACCGCAGGGTTTAAGGAGGCCCCATGATCGAAATTTTTTAAAAAAAGTGGTTTGACATGATTATTGCCTAGAAAGTCCAGGTCACATTGGTCAAAATCAGCTGTTCTATTGAATGTCATTACAAATATTGTTGTCGTTTGTCCTCAGAAACTGAAACTGCTTTCAATGAAAGACACGTAGGCACAAGTACGCGGAAGATGGTGATGAAACTGCAGCATCTAAGTTGGACCTGATCTTAGATGAGTTCCACACTGTTAAAGTCTTACGAAGAAAAATGCCAAATCCTTTGTAATACGAAGGATTTGGACGCTTTGTAGGGAGCAAATCCTTCGTAGGAACGAAGCATTTGGCATTTTGCTTACTAGGTAGATGTACGCCAGACCACGTCTCGCGTAACAGGCTTCGCGATATCTCACGAAACACTGTTACGCTGCGACGCGCCTGGCATACATCTACCTAGGCCTGCGGCGCTGACACCCGAGTCGGGAAAAAGGCAGAGTCGTAGATAGGCCTTGGGCTCCAAATAATGCGAATTTTACCCCCGGGATTTTATGTTGATGAGTTGCCCCACCAGAGACCATCAAATACCTGAGAAAAAACATTAAAATGGTTTGGGGTCATTTTTGTGTGGAAATCGCCCTTTTGCGACTAAACGGTTAGAGATAGAGCCAAAAGGACAAAATTTTGGCCCAAAGGGTTCTACTTTGACGAGTTACGCCTAAGAGAGATGTAATAAAATAGAAAATAAAAAGTAATATTTCGGGTTTTTCGTTTTCGATTTTTTTGACAGGTCAATTTTTAAGTAAGAGGGCTCAAAATCAATACAATAAAAAGCTACACTAAAAATTTCAGGTACCTAGCTCAAACCGTTCTCGAGTTATCGTGATTACAGACACACACACACACACACACACTCACACACAGACAGACACGAAACTTTTTGATCATCACTGGAGTAATAGGCTTCGCTATCGCTCAGCCAATTAAGACTTTAATTGTGCACACAGGAAAACACAACATCCAACCGCCAGTCCTCACTGACACGTCAATGACAGAAAGTCTAAGGAGCGAGAATCCTGATGAGGCCACGGGCAAATCCAGTTACGTTGGGCTGCAACAGGCCAGCACCTGTGCCAGGACTGCACCTGTCCCTGCACAGTATTTTGAACCACGCCCTTCCAGGGCCCACTCATCTAGCACCCCTGCAAAGGACCTGGAACCAGGCCGTTCCAGAGCCTGCTCTTCTGCAAAAGGTACTGTGCCACATGAGAAAGAGGTTGCATTTAGTAGTTGCAGCTGCCACCAATAAATCTCAAAGCTAAGTTGAATAAATTATGTGCTGATTGGCTGAGCGATTAGCGAAGCCTATTACTCCAGTGATCAAAAAGTTTCGCGTCTGTTTGTCTGTCTGTCTGTGTGTGTGTGTTTGTCTGTACGCACGATAACTCGAGAACAAATTGAGCTAGCGACCTAGGATTTTCAGGGTCGTTTTGTATCATAAAAAGACAGATTGAGTTCGAAGAAGAGCATTCTAGCTCAAAAATTGGATTTTTAAAGAATCAAAAACCACAGGTCCCTCAAATAATGTTTTTTTGATGAAAATAAGCGAAAAAATGTGCAATCTTGTATGCTAAGTCGAAGTGACAGGGAGGTGACGGGCCGGAGGCCCTATCATTGTTGGCTGAGCGATTAGCGAAGCCTATTACTCCGTCGGGTCGGAAAAAACTTTTTCTGTCTGTCTGTCTGTCCGTCTGTGTGTCTGTCCGCACGATAACTCGAGAACGAATTGAGCGAACGACTTGGGATTTTCAGGGTCGTTTTGTGACATAAAAAGACAGATCGAGTTCGAAGATGAGCATCCTATCTCAAGAATTGGATTTGTAAAAAAATCAAAAAGAACGGGTCCCAAAAATTACGTGTTTTTAAAATATTTTTATATGGTTTCCTAAGGGGTAACTGGTCAAAGTAGAGCCCTCTGGGCGAAAATTTTATCCGTTTTGCTCTAGCTCAAACCGTTGAGGCGCTAGAGGGTATTTGTGACGAAAATAAGCGAAAAAATGTACAACCCTGCATGCTCAGTCGAGGTGATTGGCCGTTGACGGATTGTAGGCCCGTACCTTTGTGTACATTTTACCCGACTCGGGTGTCAGCGCTGCAGGCCAAGGTAGATGTATGCCAGGCGCGTAACAGCGTTTCGTGAGGTATCGCGAAGCCTGTTACGCGAGACGTGGTCTGGCGTACATCTACCTTGTGTACATTTTTGCACTACCCGACTCGGGTGTCAACGCCGCAGGCCTAGGTTGATGTAAGCCAGGCGCGTCGCAGCGTTACAGTGTTTCGTGAGATATCGCGAAGCGTGTTACGCGAGACGTGGTCTGGCGTACATCTACCTAGTTATTATATTGTGAAACCCAAGGCTGTGAAATTTGCCGAACAAAAGAAGGACTGCAAAGGATGAGGACAACTGGTTCAAGGAATACCTCGCACAACAAGCCCAGGCCAGAAAGGCAGAGCATAATGAGCTAATTGGCTGAGCGATTAGCGAAGCCCATTGCTCCACTGACCGGAAAAGTTTCATTCTGTTTGTCTGTTTGTTTGTCTGTTTGTTTGTCTGTATGTCTGTCCGCACGATAACTCGAGAATGAATAGACCATTCCGGTAAAGCGAAAAAAAGAAGAACAGACGAAAGAAGCAAAGGCGAGTATGAGAAATATACGGTGGTGCGTCGGTTCCACAGTCGTGTCAAACGGTTAAACATGGCTTGTCTGATGTCAAAATTCGTCTGAGAGTTAATGTCAATAGTCCTCACTCTCAGGCGACGCAGAATATCTAGTTTACGATGGATTACGTTCAAGCGTTCCCAAGTCGCACCGTACATTTCTCATAGAACGCTTTGCTTCTTCCGTCTCTTCTTCTTTCTTTTCGGTTTACCGGAATGGTCTATTGAGAGGGCGATCTGGGAATTTAAGGGTCGTTTTGTATTATAAAAAGACAGATCGAGTTCGAAGATGAGCATTCTAGCTCAAAAAGTGACTTTT
>NW_026267290.1:409361-413183 GCF_000697945.3 Frankliniella occidentalis | reverse complement strand
TGACTTTTCAAAAAATCAAAAACCAAAGGTTGCAAAATATTTATTTTTTCAAATATTTTTTTAAGGGCTCCTTAGAGGTAACTCGTGAAAGTAGAGCCTTGCGGCCGAAAATTTCGTCCGTTTTGCTCTATCTTGTACCGTTTTGGCGCTATGGGTCATTTCTTGCCGAAAACAACGTGAAAAAGACAAAATGGTCTTTTAAATCGTAAAAAAGGCTTCATGTCACAGAATTGTAAAGAGAGTAATACTTCAACCACACATTAAGGGCCGAACCACACCCTCTTTTGGGCTGAAGGGTCCCTAGATTATCTAGTTTCACTAAAACGTTGATTTTTACATAACAATCTGTCAAATTTCGAACTTTTAATGAAAATCGTTACCGAATAGCAGAAGTTTCATATCCCTAATTTTAGAGTAATGAGACCTCTACAAATGGTTTCAGTATGTCAAATTTTTGGCCCGGATGGTCCTGTTTTCCTATACCCTCCCATTTGCTCGTCTCGGGTGTCAGCGCCGCAGGCCTAGCTATATGTGCGCCGGGCGCGTCGCAGCGGAACAGTGTTTCGTGAGATATCGCGAAGCCTGTTACGCGAGACGTGGTCTGGCGTACATATAGCTAGTTAAATGGTCGATTAAACAGTTAAATGGCCTTCATTTTGCAACATTGTATATACACTCCTATTACCCCGTCTCGGGTGTCAGCGCCGCAGGCCTAGCTATATGTGTGCCAGGCGCGTCGCAGCGTAACAGTGTTTCGTGATATATCGCGGAGCTTATTACGCGAGACGTGGTCTGCCGTACATATAGCTAGTTGGCTGAGCGATAAGCGAAGCCTATTACTCCAGTGATGATCAAAACGTTTCGCGTCTGTCTGTGTGTGTTTGTCATCACGATAACTAGACAACGAATAGGGTACCCCGCTCCGGGCGCGCGGCGGCTGAAGAAGACGGCAAGAATCACAAAAGTGAAGAGTGGGGGCACGCCGCGCCGCCGCTACGTGCTCCCCCACTCCCTGCTTTTGTGCTTCTTGCCTCCTTCTTCACTTCAGCTGCCGCGCGCCCGGAGCGGGGTACCCTATTGAGCAAGCGACCTGGGATTTTCAGGGTCGTTTGGTGTTATAACAAGCTGGGCCCGCTCTTCCGCCAAACCAAGTTGCCAGCTCCGCTTCGCTCCACCGGCAACTCGGTTCGGCAGGGAGCGGGCCCAGCTTGGCCTGCCGGCGGCGAAGGCCCGTCCCTTCTGAATTTTCATGTTGTAATACATCTTCTGTCCGAAAACGGGCCTTCGGCCCGTTGGAGTGACGGCTCGCTTTAGACCGTCTTTTTGCCAGGTACCTTTTCTGTGTACTTCGTAATCAAAACTCAACAAACGAAGTATTCGTTTCATACGCTGAACATCTTTGGCTGTGTGTGCCGCAGTTTGTAGAATACATGCAAGTTATGCCAAATCCCTTCTAAGTTATTATTGATGTTAGCTTATGAATCAAATAGCACATCTATGAAAAGATACATAAGACTAGCCCTAGAAGAAGTTAAATATACTTCCAGGCATACTCTGACTGCGAACGTGTTCAAACAACAAATAAATAAATTGTGTTTTTGCTTTTTTGCATGGAAGTGTACACGTTTTATTAATGATGTCCCACCATAAAATAAGCCCACTCTTCTGCTTAGAAGAAAATTTTGAACCGACGGCATACTTCTCAGACAGAAGTGTACTTCTGAAAAAGTTAAAAATATTTCTGTTTTGGCCAGTTTGGTAAGAAAAACTCCCTTTTGTAAGTAAACAGGAGAAAACTTTAGCGCAAGAGGCTCTACTGTCACAAGTTACCCCTTAGGAGACCATCAAATGTTTTCTAAAATTAATATATGTATTTTTGGGCCACTTTCGTGGAGAAACTCGTTTTAGCGCCTAAACGGTGAGATAGAGCCAAACGGACGAAATTTTCGCCCCAAGGGCTCTACTTTGACGAGTTACCCCTTAGGAGACCATAAAAAAAATATTTTTTTTCCACTTCTTGGACTCACCCCTATTTCTTTGTTACCCCCTCAGACCCACTCAGGGGTGGTTGCCAGGATTTGCACCAACCGTTTCGTTGACCAGAAGTGACAACAATAATACCCTGAAAATTTCAAACCTCTAGCTCACGTCCTTCTTGGGAAACGGACAGACAGACGGACAGACAGACAGACAGACAGACACAGAGGCGATGGCATAAGCCCGCTTATATAGCTGTTAAGCAAAAGAGCGGGCTAAAAAGGACAGATCAAGTACGAATAAGAGCATTCTAGCTCTCTAGCTTGGATTTTTTAAAAATCAAAAACCACATGTCCCACAAATAATGTTTTTAGAAATAATTTTTTTACAGTTTCCTAAGGGTACCTTATCAAAGTAGAGCTCTTCGGACGAAAATTTCGTACGTTTGGCTCCATCTTTAATGATTTAAGCGCCACAGAGAGTTTTTGACGAAAATCAGCGAAACAATGTACAACCCTGCATTCTTACTCGAAGTGACGGGAAGTTGACGGGCTGAAGGCCCGTATACTTGTGTATATTTTTGCGCTTCCCGACTCGGGTGTCAGCGCCACAGGCCTAGGTAGATGTATGCCTGGCGCGTCGCAGCGTAACAGTGTTTCGTGAGATATCGCGAAGCCTGTTACGCGAGACGTGGTTTGGCGTACATCTACCTAGTATAAGACGACCCTGAAATTCCCATATCGCTCTTTTAATTCTTTGACTAAGTAATGACTAAGTTGAGGCAGATGAGGATATATACCACTTTAATGATAACGTAATCGACCCAAGATGTCGGACCTGGTAATAGGGTATCCCTCTAGAGCGCGGAGCGGAAGTAAGAAGAACAAAAGCGGATACAGAGAGCGGTAGTGGGGGCAGGCGCGCGCGGAGGAGCGGTGGTCGGGCGGGGTGGCTCCCCTCCGCCCGCCGCTCCTCCGCGCGGCCCGCCCCCACCACCGCTCTCTGTATCCGCTTTTGTTCTTCTTAGTTCCGCTCCGCGCTCTAGAGGGATAGCCTATAGATTTTGGTTTTTGGCTCGGAAATAAAATCCCATTCCAAATTTGAGCTAGGAGATATACATAATAATTGGGGCCCGCGCTGTGCTCATTTCAAGAAGAATAAAGCATTCTGGTAAAGCTGAAATGCAGAAGAATGCAGGTAACAAGAAAACGGAAGTCACCATGTTAAAGCACAGCGATTTCCGGTTTCTTCCTCCCCGCATTCTTCTGAATTTCAGCTTTACCGGAATGTTATATTACGGAAGTCGCCACCGGAAACAGTTCTGCAATCACGGTGAAAACTAGTGCAAATGAACCTTCATAGTTTACAATGAACTTTATCGAGGTCATTTACATGGAACTGTACTGTTGAATAAGCAAAATAAGCGGGCTCTTCATACTGATTCCGGTCCTAAGTTCCTCAATTCTTCTCGAAGAAGAGCGGGAACCGTCGACAGATGAATTCGACTAACGGTGGAAGAAGAATAGCGGGTAGGGCTGTCCGAATTCTCAACAGTCCGGTTCGTTTCGTTTTCTTTCGTTTCTTTTGAGGGGGGGGGTGAAGAAGGGGACAGAGCCTATAGATCATTTCACCCCAGCGCTTATCGACCTCTCGAAGAACAACATGCAGGCCCGCCCTTCCGCCAAACTGAGTTGCCAGCTCCGCTTCGCTGCGCCGAAAACTCCGTTCGGCAGGGGCCGGGCCTGCTTGGCCTGCCGGCGGCGACGCTCGGGCTCGGGCCTACGGCCAGACCGTTTTCGCTAAAGTTGCTGAAAAACAGACTCAAATAGTAAAGCGGGCCTTCGG
>NW_026267290.1:401260-407901 GCF_000697945.3 Frankliniella occidentalis | reverse complement strand
GCAGGCCTAGCTATATGTGCGCCAGGCGCGTCGCAGCGTAACAGTGTTTCGTGAGATATCGCGAAGCCTGTTACGCGAGACGTGGTCTGGCGTACATATAGCTAGTGACTAAATTTAGGCCGGAGAAGAGTAGATTGTCGGTTGCATTGACGACAAACCTCTATTTGGTGAGACACTTTACCCTGACTTCCGGTATTTATGTTCTTCGAGACGTCGAAAAGCGCTCGGGTGAAATGGTCTATAACATAAACGTTACCGATAAGTCGAGAGCTTCCCGCCTCTACGTCACGCCGGTAGTGGGGGTAGGCGCTCGGCCAATCAGGAACCTTTATGTTATATCCGCTATTCTTCTTCCTCCGTTAGTCGAAAGTCGAAACACAATATTTTCACCAAACTTAGTTTGCAACTTCGTCTCTCAACTCACAAGTACCGACAAGTACCGGAAACAGTACTTAAAAAGCAGAATGACGATCATTTGGTGCACCTCTGTGGCACATCAACAAGTTCAAAATAATAGACGATGTGACCCAGCGGCAAAAGTCAATGTGACAACGCAGCATCGTGTATTAAACAGCGAATGACCAAAAAGACGTCTTATGATGTTATCGGGAATCTACGCGGGTCTCCAGCGGTTCTAGCAGAGAGATTTGAGACGTTGCTACGCTCAGTCACACCGTCTATTAATTTTATCATGAAATGCGGTGGGTAGATTATTGTTCTCTTCTCTGCACTGTGAGGTATTTCATTGGAATAAAGAATATCAAGAAGAACATGCCAGAACATCACAAGCCTTTAAAAAAGCATTCCGGTAGAGCTGAAATGCAGAAGAATGCGGGTAAGAAAAACGGAAATCACCATGTTACAGCATATCGATTCCCGTTTTCTTCATCCCCGCATTCTTCTGCATTTCAGCTTTGCCGGAATGCTTTATTGTTTTTCAGAAAACGTCTGCAAAAACAAGTGAATAGCAGACAACTTCCGAAAAACAATTGAAGCCATGTGTTCAGGCATGTTCTTCCTGATCTTGATTCCAATAAAATACCTGTCACATGCCCATACTGTTCTAAACCTTTGAACGACACGGCAGCCACTCACCTCGTCCTGCTCCGGGCGCGGGCAGTGCGCGTGGCAGCCCACCAGCTTGGACAGCTCCTCCTGCCGCTTCCAGTACTCGGCCTCCCTCTCGACGGCGGACAGCGACGCCTCCAGGACCCGCCGGTGCAGCTCGAAGCGCCTCCTGCGCAGCTCCACGTCGGCGCGCGCGGCGGCCACCAGCTGCAGTTGCTTGTCCACCCGCAGCTGCCGCTGAGCGTGACGCCGGATGACGAGCGGGTCGGTCTCCATTGCCGCGCTGCAGCGCTCTGCGCTCCCAGTGCGTCCGTCGGGGCGAGCGGCGGCGGCCGGACTGAATGTGGCGGCGGCGTGGCAGCGCCTCGCCTCGGCCGGCTGCTGGCTGCCGGATGCCGCGGGGGGAGGGGAGGAGGGCAGGGGGGGGGCCCTCTGTGGTGTGACCCGAGCTGGGTCGAGTCAGGGTGAGGTGAGGAGGGGTGCAGATAGGAGCTCTCCTCTCAAGGGCCTCGCTACGAGTACGGGGGGAAATAGGGTATAAAGCATTCCGGTAAAGCTGAGATGCAGAAGAATGCAGCGAACAAGAAGACGGATGTCACCATGTTAAAGCAAAGCGATCCGTCAGTGCTGCCAGACTAGAGCTACATGAATAGGGTATCCCTTTAGAGCGCGGAGCGGAACTAAGAAGAACAAAAGCGGATACAGAGAGCGGTAGTGGGGGCGGGCGCGCGGGGGAGCGGTGGGTGGGAGGGGAGCCTACCCGCCCGCCCGCCGCTCCTCCGCGCGCCCGCCCCCACCACTGCTTTCTGTATCCGCTTTTGTTCTTCTTAGTTCCGCTCCGCGCTCTAGAGGGATAGCCTGTAGGGTACTAGTCTAGAGCGCTGAGCGGAAGTAGAAGAACAAAAACGGAAGGTGGAAAGGCGCCCGCGCCGTCCCCCTCTCCTCCACTGGGCGAAGTGGGGGAGCGCCCGGGGAGAAGAGGAGGCGGCAGGCGGGGAGGAGTGCGGGCGCCTTTCCATCTTCCGTTTTTGTTCTTTTACAGTCGCCTCACTATAAGAAGTAACTTGAACATTGCGCGTTAAGAAAATAGTCCCTACCATCGTGATGAACTAACTTCTAGTCTAACCATCGCACGGCTGAAAACTAAATACTAAATAATAAGGTATTCCGGAGAACTGGAAAAGAAGAATAGCACGAATTACAAAGAGGCCTGTGATTCGTCGCTCAAGTGGAGGGGGAGACCAGGCGACGAATCACGGGCCACCTTGTTATTCGTGCTGTTCTTCTTTACCCGTTCTCCGGAATACCTTATGGACCAAACTTTATCGTTTAGCACTGGATGATTTCTGTTACAAGACAGTTACGTTTAGACACTTTAATAAGAATTTTTGCGTACAGCTATTGCTCCGCCAGGTAACTCCTTATAGCAAGGCGACTGTACTTCCGCTCAGCGCTCTAGACCAGTACCCTATCCGCCGCCAGAGGGCAGCCGATCCGCACCAATCCGCAGCGGGCTGAATCCGCGGGAATCCGCAAGGTTTTTGAATTTTCCGCACGATTTTCCGCACCGAGAAAGGTCTGAATTTTCTCACGACATACATTAATTTGGCCAAAATTTCCTCACTAATCTTTGTAATAATGAAAAAATATAAAGAGGAGTACATAGAAAGTGGAAAATATTCAGTGACTTTGCTGTAGGTTCGGCTCTCTGAGCATCATGTGTAACCCAACGGCATCAAAACCCCCTGGAAAGAGATAAATTTAGACGTTTTCAGTCGTTCCGCACGATTCCGCACGTTTCAAATTTCAATCCGCACGAAATGCGGATTTCCGCAAACAGGGATTTTGATCCGCGAAGAGAGGTGCTAATTCCGCACGTTTTGCGGAAACCCGCACTATCTGGCAGCACTGAGCCAGTGAGTGTCAGGGAGCGAAACAGTTCAGGAATCATTGTTGTTCTTCTTTGGATCCGGTTGAAACTGGGTGAAATACCTTTTAGGGTACCTAGCTACATGACATTTTTACTGTAACTTTGAATCATAAAAAACAAAAACTGTATTGATTTTGAGCCCTCTAGCTCAAAAATTAAGCATTCCGATAAAGCTGAAATGCAGAAGAATACGGGTAAGAAGAAAAATGAAGTCACCATGTTAAAGTATAGCGATTTCCGTTTTCTTCTTCCCCGCATTCTTCTGCATTTCAGCTTTACCGTAATGCTTGATTGATTTGCCAAAAAAAAAAAAATCAGAATCATAGGACTCCGTTTGGCTCTATCTCCAACTGTTTAGGCGCCAGAGGGCGATTTCCACACAGATATCACCCAAAAACATTCGGATATTTTTCTCAGATATTTGATGGTCTCCTCTGGTGAGGTAACTCTTCGAAATAAAACCCCGAGAAGCAAAATTTGTGACTTTTGGGGCCGACGGCCTATTTACGACTGTATGCCAGGCGCCTCGCAGCGTACGTGTTTCGTGAGATTTCGCGAAGCCTGTTACGCGAGACGTGGTCGGGCGTTGTCTACATAGTTTAAAACTAGGTAGACGCACGCCAGACCACGTCTCGCGTAACAGGCTTCGCGATATCTCACGAAACACTTTTGCGCTGCGACGCGCCTGGCACACATGTACCTCTAGGCCTGCGGCGCTGACACCCGAGTCGGGTAGCTCGAAAATGTTCACAAAGTCAGCTTACCGTCACTTCGACTGAGCATGCAGGGTTGTACATTTTTTCGCTTGTTTTCGTCAAAAACTCCCTGTGGCGCCTAAATGGTTAAGGATAGAGCCAAACGGACGAAAGTTTCGCCCATAGCACTCTACTTTGACGAGTTACCCCTTAGAAAGCTGTACAAAAAATATTTTTAAAAAACATTATTCGTGGGACCTGTGGTTTTTGATTTTTTTTAAATCCAATTTTTGAGCTAGAATGCTCCTCTTCGAACTTGATCTGTCTTTTTATAATACAAAACGACCCTGAAAATCCCAGGTCGCTAGACGAATAGGGTATAAAGCATTCCGGTAAAGCTGAAATGCAGAAGAATGCGGGGAACAACAAAACGGAGATCGCTAGGATGCTTTAACATGGTGACTTCCGTTTTCTTGTTCCCCGCATTCTTCTGCATTTCAGCTTTACCGGAATGCTTTATTTCAAGAATCTATTCCGAAAAGTAGTACAGAAGAAGAGCACGAATAACAAAAGGGCTACTGCGCATGAGCAGTCTAGGGTGGGGGACGGCCCGGCTAGAGCGGCGCCGCCCGCCGCCCCCCACCCTAGACTGCTTATGCGCATTAGCCCTTTTGTTATTCGTGCTTTTCTTCTCTACCACTTCTCCGGAATAGCTTATGGAGCGCTGCCCGGAACTAAGAAGAACAAAAGCGGAGACATAGAGTGGTGGTGGGGGCGGGGGCGCGGAGGAGCGGCGGGTGGAGAGGACCCTTCCCGCCCGCCCTCTGATCCTCCGCGCGCCCGCCCTCAGCACCGCTCTCTGCATCCGCTTTTGTTCCTCTAAGTTCCGGGCATCGCTCCATTGAAATACCCTATTCGTTCTCGAGTTATCGTGATGACAGACAAACAGACAGACGCGAAACTTTTTGATCATCACTGGAGTAATAGGCTTCGCTAATCGCTCAGCCAATGTATAGGATCACAAAGACCTTTGAACTTCGTTCTTTTGCACACGCTGAATACTTTCGAAAAGGCATGACAAACATTTCAAAGACCTCTGCCGTATTCCCTATTATCAAAAATATCTAAATCTGATTTCACTCACATGCACTGTTCACTCGCTACTCCGTAGGACCTTCCGGGACTCTGGAAACGCCCGATACGAACATAAGACACCACTTTGAGCAGCTGCTTGTCGATATCTGACTAGTGCCCGGATTTAACCTTCGGGTTCAATAAAGCATTCCGGTAAAGCTGAAATGCAGAAGAATACGGGGAAGAAGAAAACGGAAGTCACCATGTTAAAGCATAGCGATTTCCGCTTTCTTCTTCCCCATTCTTCTGCATTTCAGCTTTAGCGGAATGCTTTATTCCGGACAGGCTTTCTGTGATACTCTTAGGTGCATATGTGCAGGAAAAAAAATCTTTGAGGGGCGGAAAATATGTGTCTTGATGTGCCATTTGTAGTTTCCGTTGGAACTTTTCGTAATTCAAATCCCATAAATAAAACGATAGAAAATGTCCGGAATTAGACATTTTGACGGCACTGATATCTTGAGTGATATTTTTTTTTTTATTTACGTGCCATGGACCCATATCTACACCCATGTTGACGAGTTTTTTCTTGCACTGACTGCAATAAAGAATTCCGGTAAATCTGAAATGCAGAAGAATGCGGGGGCCTCAGGGCTTCTAGATCCGGTCGTCTGCTGTCAACTGCACAGTGGCGTTAGGTTAGGTGATGGTCTGGATTTTAATCTCGATTTTTAGAGTGAGAATATCATATTCAAAACACTTTCACTGGCATATTAACACGCAATCACAATAACCTGAAACATGATGTCGTGGCAAACAAACGCGGCAAATCAATGGACAGCAGACGCACGGATACAAAAGCCATGAGGCTGAGAGCGAACCAGCGCCATCTTCGCCTCCCGTTTCCGGCCCCAAGCTTACCCAGAATACCATTTGAACCGAGGGGTCGCCAACTCACCTCAGCAGTGTACGGAGATAAGTATTATGTGGTTTTATGATGGCACGTTTTAAGGGATTTTGTGTTATGTTATTTGTTATCATGTAGTAATATAGACTACTATCAGGTGTTACACGGTATTTTGGGGCTATTTCGGGGTATTTTGTGCCTTATAATGGAGTATTATAAAGGTATGGGACACGTGTACGGAGTATTATGCGAGTTGGCGACCCCTCGATTCGAACATGTCACTGGAAATCGTGTCAATGAACGCATGTCCAAAAAAAATCAACTTTTTTATTTAAAGGTATTTTGACACGAAAACTATATATTCTGAAAATAGACCGAAATTCAATCGACTCGATTTTTTTGGACATACGTTCGTTAACACGATTACCAGTGATGTTCGCTCATGTATATTGCTCGGCCGAACCGAAGAGGGTGCTGGTACAATATGTTTGTTTTTGTTTCATGTGGTTTCCAGACGTTTATTTAAGTCCATTGACTTGTGATTTCTGTTGAGGGTGAAAGTAGCTGCGCCGCCTTAGTAACTGTGCTTAGGCGCGATGACGTCGGCGACCTTCTGGCGGGCGCTGTCCACGCGGTGGATCAGGGCCTCCTTCGTATGATGGGCGGCTTCGTGGGCCTTGTGACCCACGGCCTGCGCCGCACCGGACGCGACCCGGGCGCCCCCAACAGCTCCGCCGACGGCGCCACCAACGACGGCGCCAGCTGCCGCCGCCGCATACTTGGAGGCCTTTCCTATTCCGTGTTCCAGGCGTTTGATCCCGTGGCGGAGTCCAGCCTCCGAAGCGGGGAGTAGGGCAGCGACCTGCGACAGAACGGTCAAGGGATCGCAATGTATCACACTATGATGCGTGCGTGCGCAGCACTGTGTGTGACGGCTCCGACCCAGGCGCGGATTAAGGGGGGGGGG
>NW_026267290.1:399559-401210 GCF_000697945.3 Frankliniella occidentalis | reverse complement strand
AACGCGCTATTTTTCTATATCCATCTCTCTCGCACGCGACACTTATCGAGAGTCCACTGTACTCACAATAGTATGATAAAGCCACTAGGTATAACCCCCTGTCAGCCGGACCTCGATCCGCCACTGACCTTTTGTTTCATAATTTTAAAATTTTTGATTTGGTTCTTTGATGTATTTCTCTAACGGGTTATTCGTAAAATTACAGCCCAATGGGCTGGAATTTCGTCCGTTTGGCTCTTTCTCCCACTGTTTAGGCGCTAAAGGGAGTCTCTCTAATAGAAATGGCCCTAAAACAAAATGACCGTTTAAACTCAATATGGCTCCCTTAGTACCTCATTAAACTAGAACCCTTAGGGCCAATATTTCGTTTGGTCGGCTCCATCTCTTACCCTTTGGGCACTGAAGGGTGTTTCTTACCAAAATGCCCCCCATCAAAAAAAAAAATTAAAAAAAAAAAAATACATTGTTAAAAAATTTCTCTTAAATTTAAAAACATTTATGGTTTGAAAATTCATAGCATGTGTTGGGAAAAGTTCAATAAAGAGAGTGATCATCTGAGGAAAGGCCGTCCGCTACCTGTAGACTTCGCTCACCCGCGCAGCTCGGCCGCTTTTCGTGCACACGGAAAAAAATTACTTCGTTGTGACGATCAGTTATGTTTGGTAGGCTAAATTCGAAAGCTGGAATCGAGAATCCGAAACCCACAACCAAGGGTTGGTCGCTACGACCGGACACGCACGAATAGAACAAACTCCAGCTTGGTTCTATTCGTAAGAAGTGTCCGGTCGTGACAACCAGCTGTTGCTTGTGAGTATCGGATCGGATTCTCGATTCCAGCTATCAAATTTAGCCTACCAAGCAGAACTGATGTCGACTTCGCTTGGAGGCACTGTTTTTTCTCCAAACAGTACGCAAAGTTTCATAATTTTGTCATTTTTCATAGGAGAAAATTGTGACACTTTACTGGTCATTTTATGGCCCGTTTTATGACACTTGCATTTGCAAAACTCTTAATTTTGTCATAAAATGCTGTCATATATGTGTCATAAACCCATCGATTTGTCAGATAGGAGTCGACAAAATTATGACTAATGCATCCCCTATATTTCTACGCGAGTAGATGTGTCTAAATGAATGTCTATGATGTTTTTGGACGAAATAAGGTCAATCTGGAACACCTATAAAGTCTACAAATGCCTTTTGAAATAGATATCTAAAAGTAGATCACGTTAGATATCTACAACGTCTCAAATCGGTAAATATCGTCAGGCGTTGTTTTACGAAAAATCGCTCTTTCAATGAATATCGCAATGAGTACGAAATTTGGTCGACCGATCGTAATGCTCTATCCTGAGTTAACTTTAAGCCACAGTAATGATTATAACGACACATCTATTGAGATAGTTCTGATTTCCGAGCTGATTTCTGCCGCTATATGGCTCTCCAAGTATAAAAGTACATTTTACAGTCTTTTCGTGCCAAAGCACGGAGAGAACACTTTTTGTCACGGTTTGAACTCTGACCTCTGTGTTCGTCTGTCTGTCTGTCCGTTCCCCAAGAAGGACGTAAGCTAGAGGTTTGAAATTTTCAGGGTATTATTGTTGTCACTTCTGGGCAACGAAGCGGTTGGTGCAAATCCTGGCAACCACCC
>NW_026267290.1:397895-399247 GCF_000697945.3 Frankliniella occidentalis | reverse complement strand
ACGACCCTAAACGAGCGACGTTTGCGAAAATGACTCAAAATTAGTCTTATTCGTAACCAAAAATGTCGCGAAAAGTTATTGCAAACGAGCGATGTAATTTATATCGCTCTCCCAGGAGTCGTCAAATTGGCTTCACTGATATCGCTCTCCTGGGAGCGAAAAAGGTCACTCCTTTACTTTTAGTGCGTTTGGCTCTATCTCTCACCGTTTACGCGCCAGAGGGAGTTTTACCCTAGAAAAGTGGCTTAAAAATAAATATATTAATTTTAGAAAACATTTGATGGTTTCCTAAGGGGTAACTTGTAAAAGTAGAGCCTCTTGGGCTAAAGTTTCGTCCTGTTTACTTACAAAAGGGAGTTTTTCTTACCAAACTGGCCAAAACAGAAATATTTTTACTTTTTCAGAAGTACACTTCTGTCTGAGAAGTATGCCGTCGGTTCAAAATTTTCTTCTAAGCAGAAGAGTGGGCTAATTTTATGGTGGGACATCATGAATAAAACGTGTACACTTCCATGCAAAAAAAAAAAAAAACACACACACACAAAAAAACCCATTTATTTTGTTGTTCGAATGCGTTCGGAGTCATTCGGAGTATGCCTGGAAGTATATTTAACTTCTTCTAGGGCTAGTCTTATGTATCTTTTCATAGGTTTGTTATTTGATTCATAAGCTAACATCAATAACTTAAAAGAGATCTGGCATAACTTGTATGTATTCTGCAAACTGCGGCACACACAGCCAAAGGTGTCCAGCGTATGAAAAGAATATTTCGTTTGTTTAGTTTTGATTACGAAGTAGACAGCAAAGGTACCTGGCAAAAGGATGGCTTACAGCGAGCTGTCACTCCAACGGGCCGAAGGCCCGTTTTCTGATAGAAGATGTAAAACACCATGAAAATTCAGAAGGGACGGGCCGAAGGCCCGTCCCAAACGCCGCCGGCAGGCCAAGCTGGGCCCGCTCCCTGCCAAACCGAGTTGCCGGTGGAGCGAAGCGGAGCTGGCAACTTGGTTTGGCTGAAAATACGGGGGAGGCCTACCACTCAAATGACTACTGCACAATTACCTAGTTCTATATCACCCGAGCAACAGCACCGGGGATTACTGGGTGAGATCGTTTCTATTACAGTGGACTCTCGATAAATGTCGCCGCGACAGTTATCGAGGGTACTGTGCGTTGGCTGCTGCAGTGCTCCGCTCTCCCCACTCCTCCGGCAGGTGAGTCGGGCGAGCCGCCGGAGCCGGCAGTCAGTCTGCATGGAACGCGCTATTTTTCTATATCCATCTCTCTCGCACGCGACACTTATCGAGAGTCCACTGTACTCACAATAGTATGATAAAGCCACTAGGTATAAC
>NW_026267290.1:397071-397845 GCF_000697945.3 Frankliniella occidentalis | reverse complement strand
AACGCGCTATTTTTCTATATCCATCTCTCTCGCACGCGACACTTATCGAGAGTCCACTGTACTCACAATAGTATGATAAAGCCACTAGGTATAACTGTGCCCTTCTTCTCAGAACCCAATACAAATAAAGCATTGATTCCATCACTTGTTTATAGTAAATTTGGTTCAGGCTTATGTGTCGTTCCTAAACGTCGACACGACTCCACTGGCATAACCTAGAACACTTTAAAATTAAAATAAATCTAAAGTCACAACCGTGGTACATTCGTCTCGCCATGTTTTCTTTGAACTAACAACACTGATCTGCCTATAGCGTCTGCTGTATTACTTGCCCTCCTGCGAACTGTCGATAGTGGAAGTTGATAGGTTTTGTAGTGTATGTGCTGCTCTCTAGCGGCCTGTCTGTAAGGTGATTCTGATTGTGCCAATAAGTTCTGTACATTCTATGACAGGCGGCTATGGGCGGACCCATGTTGTTAATTCGAAGCCAAAGCAACCATGGCGAGAGGAATATACCAAGAGTAGTTTGTTGGGTTCTGAGAAGAAGAGCACAGTTACCCAGTGGCTTTATCATACTATTGTGAGTAATAGAAACGATCTCAACCAGTAATTCTTGGTGCTGTTGCTCGGGTTATTTATTATAGAACTAGGTTATTCTTCAGTAGTCATTTGAGTGGTAGGCCTCCCCCGTATTTTCAGCCATATGGTCTTAGCAGTACTCGAGGGGTCGCCGACTCGTATAATACTGGGTACACGGACCTTATAGTACCATAT
>NW_026267290.1:390599-396401 GCF_000697945.3 Frankliniella occidentalis | reverse complement strand
ATAATATATAGTACTGGGTACACGACTCAGGCGAGTCGGCGACCCCTCGGCAGTACTATTGAACAATTATGTTGCAACATTATCACTCTTTTCAATCACTCAATTTTCTTTTCAATAAATGCTTTCTCAATTAATTTTTTTATTCAGTATTGAAACGTGGCCTTAACTCGCACAAGAGTTACATGTAATTTAATAGGAAAAGAACGCCAAGAATTGGCATTTAGAAGGGAACATCAATATTTTGCGTTCTCAAAAGCATCTCTAGAAAAGTAATGCCCGAATTCGATGTTACTCTTTAGCGTCTTTAGACGCCAACTTAATAACAGTGCAAATTTGACCCAAATAGACGCAATATAACGTTCAACGCGAGCGACTGCTAGCGGCTGCTAGCGGCCACCCCGGGAAAACAGTTGCATATATGTTGTGGTCTGTGGCGGACATCTTGAAACTTCTTCTTGTTCTTCTAATTGCTAAAAGTAGGGTCAGGTGCCCTAATGTGGCCACTGTCCCATTGATGGTCACTTTTCTCGATTTCCAGGCAGTCTGGTCACTTCACAATCTTGGCCTTGAAGTAGTGTTCTAGTAAGGTCCCTTCTTGGGCATATTAACCCAAAGTACTTAAATCGTTGTCTACATTACAAGAAAAAGGGGTGGCGATCAATGGGCAGGCCCATCCTTAAAGTGGCCATCATAGAGCATCTTGCCCTACTCATTAAAATCGTAAAACATTCTGAATAACAAGTAAAATGACGATTAATGTAATTTGGAATCCCCTACGCGGGTGTATGGCCTTCACGAGAGTTAAAGCTACTGAAACCTTACATTACGTATGTATGCTCTTGTTTAGTCTTTGAAAGGTTCTAGCTGTGATGTATCATCGGCTCAAAACGTCCGTTGTTTCAATTTAAATACCGCCTCGCCTGCTTTTAGAAACAGTTTAGCGTGTCATGGCGTATGCCACCCGTTATCGCCGTCCATTCCTCAAGGCAGACTTCTGTTGTGACATTTGCTAAGATCGTCTTCTGGCCCTTTAACTTACCGCCACACAAACCGCCAGGAAGGTAATTACGAAACGTGCCATGCTGCTGCTGCTTTCTCTGGTATTGTAGCGACGCCTCAACACATGCAACCAGCGTATATATATACGCTTAGTATGAGCTCTCTTGGGTCGTGTCGTGATCTTGCTCTCCAACAAAAACAAGAAAACGATGTCACCCTGAAATTAGTTTCGTGATGTCTGAGCTCGGGTGTAATAGCTCGCAGTAATTGGGATACAGTCAAACGACTGTCAGCATGAGTAAAAGTTTGCTTACACTGTAAAACTAGCTATATGTACGCCAGACCACGTCTCGCGTAACAGGCTTCGCGATATCTCACGAAACACTGTTACGCTGTGACGCGCCTGGCGCACATATAGCTAGGCCTGCGGCGCTGACACCCGAGACGGGGTAACAGGGGTGTATATACAATTTTTCGAAATTAAGTCTTTTTAACGATTTAATCGACCATTTGATCATTTTCACCTCATTTTTGTCAAGAAATGCCCCCTACACCTAAACGGTTCAAGATAGAGCCAAACGGACGAAATTTTTGCCCCGAGGGCTCTACTTGGACGGTTTACCCCTTAGGAACCCAAAAAAAAATATTTGATAAATATACATTTTGCGACCTGTAGTTTTTGATTTTTTTAAAAGCTAATTTTTGAGCTAGAATGCTCATCTTCGAACTCGATCTGTCTTTTCATGATACAAAACGACCCTGAAATTCCCAGATCGCTATCTCAATTCCTTCTCGAGTTATCGTGCGGACAGACAGACAGACAAACAAACAAACAAACAGACAGACAGACAGACAGACAAACAGAATGAAACTTTTCCGGTCAGTGGAGTAATGGGCTTCGCTAATCGCTCAGCCAAAAAAATAATCTGAAAATTCAATAGACGTTTTTCAGAATCGGCACTCTGAATCTTGTTTTCAGACCACTACTCCAAATTTTCGAAGTTTAGACTGAAAATCCAGACTTTTTACTCTGAATCAGGTTTTCAGAGCAATTTGCCTGAATATTTTATAGTATATTTTCAGACTAAACACTGAATCTATAATTTAGAGTTACCGGTATGAATTTTGAGTGGAAAGTCCACCGGACAAGCGGACGAAGCACACCAGCCGACGCTGCTCCCCACGCAGGTAGCCGGCAGCCGAATGGTTATGCCCGTACAACACAGATTGTCTTCCACAAGGATGAGTTCATCTACTAGACATCTAGACAAAACTACGCCCGCGTGGTGACCTGCTGTAGCTTTCCGTGAGCCTGTCCGCGGACTAAAGTAAGACATCGCCCATCTATTCTCACGTCGTCGTGGATACAAAAACGCGGTCTCCGGCGCGCCTCCGTGAAGTCGTGAGGAAGTCTACTTTGTCACGCTTTTCAGCCTCCCCTGAGACATAATTTTAATCCTTTCTAGAGCCAGCGTTGAGACAACCCCGCGAGGCCCTTATTGCACTCGTCTAATGCATCACTCAGACAACATCACGACTCCGCAAGGTACACACAATAGCACTCGTTCAGACATCCCCGATCCACGCTCAAGCCAGCGCGGAGCCGGTGTGGAGCCGCCTGCCAGATGTTACTCTGCCCTCCGGGCGCCTGCGCGCAGGCCACCAGGCAGCGCCTGCGCCTGTGGCGGGTAGACATGGGCGCCGACTGGATTTTTATCGGCGGCGGCGTTTGGCCTGAAATTTGTCGGCGGCGGCGGCGCCGCCGGCGTTGACGCCGACGCACCTCTCGGCGGCGGCGGCGGCGGCGTGACCGGCGTCCACAACTAAAATTCCGCTTTCAAATGTTCTGAAAACGACAAATACGCAAATATTGCGCTATTGTTGCATGAGCTTTTTGATATGTAATACACAAACAATGTTTACTGTCCAAAAAAACTTAAAAAGTTGGCAATCTTCTGAAACATTTGGCGAGACGAATTTTTGGCCTACCTACAAGGCGTCTGCCGTTCGATTTCAGTTAAAAATTTGTGCTAAAAAACCCGCGCCGCCGACGACGCCGCCGACCAAATGGCCGGCGGCGGCGCGGCGGCGCGCCGAAAAATTTCTATCGGCGGCGGCGGCGCGTCAAAATTTGTCGGCGGCGGCGTGGCGTCGGCGCGGCGCCCATGTCTAGTGGCGGGTGGGCTGCCTACCCGGGCGCCTTGCTTGGCCGTGTGGCATGGGTTGCCTACTTGGCAGGAGCTCCTGTCCAGCGTGTCGTCCCGGTCGGGTGCAAGGGAGGGCGGCTAGACCCGAAATGTGATTAATAAAATAATTTCCCACATATTTAATCGAAATGAATTAGTGTAGGGTCTGTACTAGAGTCATACACTGTAAAAAAAAGGACACTCTCATTGAATGTCGACCATACTTATAAAATCTGCGATGTAATGAACATCCCCCATTCTCATTTGCACACATACAGACTTCAGTTGCATGATGTCAATAACATAAATTACCTCACTCTCGTTGTAAGTAAAGATCAAGGGAATTGCAATGGTGGGAAATAGAGCTTGAAAGGCAACATTACAGTCAACTCGCTGCACCAGGGCAAAATATTTTGCAGGGCATCTGCATGATATATCAACACAAAGACAATTAGCAACTCTACAAAATAATCGCAATATACGATGATATTGTACATTATTATGGCTATATGCTACATAACAAGATACTTCTTTTAAACCTGGAGGAGGAAAAACGGCCATACTTGAAAAGTGGAGGATTTAAAGAGAGAAAATCCGTCTGTATTCCACATGAAAGTTAAAAATTTCCTATTACCAAGGTCAGTTCTCATGGCCTCTTTGTATATTTCACCATTATAGATATCCTCATATGCATTTTCATTTACTTTTACTATAGTCTGAGGGTACAATAACTGGTTGTCAAAAACCTGGTCTCAACACCATTTGCTTAAGCTGCTCTATGACAGAAATCCGAAAGAAATGGTGTACTCTCTTCCTAGGTCCACATTTCAAACATATGTCATCATTGGAATGCAACGGCCCCATACAAAACGAGCAAAAGAAGAACTTCTGATTGGAAATATACCTCTACACATCAAAATATTTAAAGAAAGTATAGGCAGATGTAACCATGTTGCAAGCTTTAGGAAGAAAAAGTTTTAGTGAGGCCAGCAGATCATTAACACAGCGTTTAGATAGCTGATAAGTCAGAACAAAAGTTAACAGTGTCAACATAAATTCACTCGAAGGAGATGTGCTAGAGACTTGAAATTTTCAGGGTATCTTAAGGTCCACTCCTAGAGAACGAAACGCCTACGGCAAATCCTGGCAACCACCCCTAAGGGTGTGAATGGGGGTATCCAAGGTTCAAAATTTCTCCCAAAAAGTTTTTTTTTCATTTTCCTAAGGGGTAACTCGTCAAAGTAGAGCCCTTGGGCGGCAATTTCGTTTTGCTCAATCTCTAGCCGTTTAGGCGCTAGAGGGTCTTTTTAGCAGATGATACTTCCAGTATCATTGCTTGTACAACAGCTATATGGGTAGCGTTCACGATGGCCAAGGTCTAGTATTGTCAACAATACTGGGCCATCGCACATTTAAATAATATTATTAGGAGGAGGGGGGCCAGATGGTCACTGAGGCCCAGTGTTGTCAACAATACTGAGCAATGCCCAGTGTTGTCAACAATACTGAGCCAAGGCCCAGTATTTTCAGCAATACTGAGCCAAGGCCCAGTATTGTCAACAATACTGGGCCTTCACCCTTTTAAATTATATTATTAGGTAAAAATCCAAGTTCGTAAGAATCTTAAACAGGGTGTCAAAACAAGCCCCTCCAGTGATTTTGTGATTTTTACCCAGCTTAGTTATTTTTTGGGTGGTGAAAGTCGGAAAAAATCCTGGCCAGGAAATTTTCCTGGCCAACTTTAGGCCGGTCCAAAGATGTTCAGCGTATGAAAAGAATGCTTCGTTTGTTGACTTTCGATTACGAAGTCGACAGCAAAGGTACCGGTCAAAAACTTAGTTCAAAGCGAGCCGTCACTCAAACGGTCTGAAAGACGGTACACCATGAAAATTCAAGCCGCCGGCTGGCCAAGCTAGGCCCGCTCCCTGCCGAACCGAGTTGCCGGTGTAGCAAATCGGAGCTGGCAACTTGGTTTGGCGGAGGAGCGGGCCTAGCTTGGTTGAAGCTTTTTGTAGCCCGCCCTTCTGCTTTGAAGAAGCTATCCAGTTGGCTTATGCAAACACAAAATGTGCTAGGTACTTCAAATTTTCAGGGGATCTCAAGGTTCACTCCCAGAAAACAAAACACCTCCCGTGATAAAATGGTCCTGTGCACAACACGTGCGAACCGCGTGCACATCGCGTGCAAACCACGTGCAAACCGCGTGCACAACGCGTGCACAAACATTCTGTGCACAACTAGCTTGTGCACAAGATCGGCCCCCCTGCAGCAGGCACGGCGGCAGAGGTGCAGGTATGTCCAAGTGCGCATCGCGAGCAAAAGGCGTACCTATCCATTGTCCAAGGTTCTGGCTACAGTTTCAATTTTTTCTTATTTTTTTTCTTTCTTCCCGACTTTTTCTGAATTTTTTCCAATTTTTTCTGATTTTTCACGATTTTTCCCGCGGATTTTGGAGAGATCCTGGTTTTTGTCGATTTTGCTCGATTTTGCCTGATTTTGCCCGATTCTGGCCGATTTTCGCCAATTCTTCACGAAATCGGCGCGAAAAAATCAGAAAAAATCATAAAAAATTGAAACCGTAGCCAGAACCGTGGACAATGGATAGGTACGCCTTGTG
>NW_026267290.1:381830-382819 GCF_000697945.3 Frankliniella occidentalis | reverse complement strand
GGAGAGACACCTGAAGGAGGACAGGGACGCACCACAAGGAGGACAATTGTCGTGCGTGGGGTACGGAGGGGCACCTGAAGGAGGACATCGAGACGCCGTCGGCGGCCGGTAAACAGGATCGATCGAAGTACCCCTAGGACGGAAACATTTGTCCTCATTAAGGCGACCACAGACCTCCTCGTAGGGTGAACTTTTGGCGATCTTCATAAAGAGGACAATTGTACTCTCTAGCTTTTACAGTGTATATGTACGCCAGACCATGTCTCGCGTGACAGGCTTCGCGATATCTCACGAAACACTGTTACGCTGCGACGCGCCTGGCGCACATATAGCTAGGCCTGCGGCGCTGACACCCGAGACGGGCGAATAAGTGTGTATACACATTTTTTTGATATGAAGCCCTTTTTACGGTTTAGTAGACCATTTGGTTATTTTCACCACATTTTTGTCCAGAGATGCCCCCTAGCACCCAAATGGTACATGATAGAGCAAAACGAACGAAATTTACGCCCAAAGGGTTCTACTTTCACGAGTTACCTTTACAGAGCCCATGAAAATATATTTGAAATAAAAAATAATTTGCGACCTATGGTTTTTGATTTTTTCAAAAGTCAATTTTTGAGCTAGAATGCTCATCTTCGAACTCGATGTGTCTTTTTATGATACAAAACGACCCTGAAATTCCCAGATCGATATCTCAATTCTGTCTCGAGTTATCGTGCGGACAGACGGACAGACAAACAAACGAACAAAATGAAACTTTTCTGGTCAGTGCTAATCGCTCAGCCAACAATCTGCGCGGGTTCTTTTATTTTAATTTTTAGGCAAAGCAGAAGGGTGGGGTGTAGTCACGGGGTTGCCCCGTTACAGTCTTTTGTCATGTCCAAGGAGCAAATTTCTAGGGCCGCAGGCCCCCCACCGGACGCGTTACTTTACTCAAGTATGCAAAGTGATTTACCGGTCACATTATTTATTTGATTATGCACTTC
>NW_026267290.1:380982-381780 GCF_000697945.3 Frankliniella occidentalis | reverse complement strand
AAGTGATTTACCGGTCACATTATTTATTTGATTATGCACTTCAGTAAATCCCGAGACCGCCGGCAGGCCAAGCAGGCTCGACCCCTGCCGAACGGAGTTGCCGGCGCAGCGAAGTGGAACTGGCAACTCCGTTTGGCGGAAGGGCGGGCCTGCTTGTTTAACAGTGTGCTTCACCTTTCCCCTTCCAATCGTAAAATTGTATTTCCACATAGGACTGCTCGTGTGCGTGCCAGGACTGCCGAGTCAGCTCTCCGGTGGCGTGCTGGTTATCGCAAAGGACAAAGCTGTTGAAATTTTCTGACTCGGAGCTCTACAACAATTCGTGTCTTTGAATCCTGAACCAGAGCTGTGTGGTCTAGGCTACGACTAGTTGCCGCCCCCCCCCCCTTTTCCTCCTGACGAGCTCTCACACCGCGCATCGCTTCATCGTATAGAGACACGCTCGCTGACAGTAGGAGCATATTGTGAATCAGCCCACGTTTCTCCGGTACATCGGTACTTGATTGTTATCCACACCGTTTCAAAAACGTTGCCTTGAGACGAGAAATTTCCTTGGAGCAAGGAATTCCCTTTTCATTAGCCTTGATTCAAGAAAATTTCTTTTTAAAAACATCGTTGTTACATACAGGGCGGCTCTGTAGGCGTCATATCGCGTGTTATTGGCTGAGCGATAGCGAAGCCTATTACTCCACTGATGATCAAAAAGTTTCGCGTCTGTTTGTCTGTCTGTCTGTGTGTGTGTGTGTTTGTTTGTTTGTCTGTACGCACGATAACTCGAGAACGAATTGAGCTAGCGAC